>NC_134483.1:330212733-330362733 GCF_040206685.1 Ascaphus truei
GTCGTAAACTCACACCAAGGGCCAAATACCCCCCTCACCCATCCCCACTACACACAATAAAGCGGGCACGGTGGGTTAACCCCTTCATTGCCTTAGCGGCTATCCGCTATGGTAATGACGCAGCATTTTCCGTATTTTTAATAATATTGATCAGGAGCAGGGGGGGGGGGGTTCCCTGAGCATTAATCATTAATTTCTGGCTCAGGGAACCCCCTGCTCACTGTACAATATTATTAAAATAATGCTTCTTTACCATAGCGCATAGACGCTAAGGTAAAGAACGAGTGTTTATTTATACTGTATATTGTATGTGTTTTATTGATACTGTACATGTGCAGAGGGTCTCCAGAGCAGAAGCGCACAGGTTTCAGGTCTGGGGACCCCGTGCCCCCCGAGATACAGGCCCCTTTAGGGGGTGCCGGTATCCCTCTGCTCTGCTTGGTTTACAGGCCGCGGTCACGTGATCGGGGCTTTTAACGCAGAGCTGGATACCGGCACCCCCTAAAGGGGCCTGTATCTCGGGGGGCACGGGGTCCCCAGACCTAAAACCAACGCGGTTCAGCTCCGGAGACCCCCTGCACATCTACACTATCAATAAAAATGTATTTCAAATAATTTTTAATGTGTGGATGTTTGCGCAGAGAGAGAGCAGCGGATCTCTCTCTGCTGCAAACACATCTCGCCCCCGCCGCCCATACAGTAGTATCATTTATGTATGTGCATATACAGTACAGTACTGTACAGTACTGTATGTTAGGGCTTACAGGGGTTGTTGTTATACAGTACTGTATATATATATATACTGTATACTGCATTACAATTCATTATAGGGGACGGCTTCACAGAGAATAGCTCGCAAGCGCCACCATGTGTATTTTGACGGCATTGCAGTATTGTAACCAGCCGGAATAAAAAGCTTAAATTCCTGCCGGAAAATAACGCAATGCACTCTGGCTGAAAAATATCAGAAACCTGAATACACCCGAGTATACCCGAATTCGCGGGACTAGCCGTGCTCGAATAAAGTGTGTCGCCAGTGTAACTGTGGGCTGACCTAGATGCACAATCACCGCCCGGATTGGTCTATCACAGGCCACCCCTCGCTCTGTGATTGGCCAGCACGTACTATCCATTTAAAATCAGAGACAGAACATAAAACACAGACAGAGCTCAGTTTTTAGCACATCCAGTGAAACTCATACACGGTACAGTGCCTAAATATATATGTATAAATATCGAGTAAAATGGTCTTTTAGTTTAAAATTTTTAGCCAAAATTGTTGTAAGCCCCTGAGCCAACTGCACGGCAGACCACAATTCAGGGGTCCCTAACGCTAATATATAGATTCTTAATAACCTGTGTAGTAACAGGAAGAATGATTTATAGTAAATCTGTCAATATTAGTTGCAAAGTTACGTACTATCCACACTGTGATCGGTTGGCAGCTCCCCTCCATAGACTGTTTACCTTACTCAGTCTATTTAAAGGGCTATTTAAAGGGCTGTCGAACCCAGTTCCGTAGTCATCCCTAGACAGTGTGTAAGATAACTAGGCGATGGGCTTTACCGGAGACACACCAGAATGAGACACCGTGCCGATCTGGGAGGGAGATTTGAACTTCTGCAGATGTTATCCCTAAGATGTTGAGAGACCAGAACCCCTGCGAATGTGGAAGTACTCCTTGGTAAGCCTACCGAAGTGGTGCACAGCATCTTGCTAGCTAGGATTCACCCCCCCCCCCCCCATAAACTCTGTTTTGCTCAGTGTAAGCTCTTTTCTATAACTGTGTTATGCCCGTTGGCTCCAACTGAAATTAATACACTTTGTCAACTTTGCCCTGTCAGGTGCCTTGATCCTGGTGAATTGTCTTGGTCTTCAATGACAATACAGAATACAGATTTTTGCCTAGTTTGATTTATGACCATGTCAAACTGCGGTTTTCCATGGACAAACTCAATATCCGCTTTAATCTTAATATTCCTATCCCTGTGCTGGTGTGCAAATTTGTCTCCAATACATAAACTTACACAGACTGTCATGATAATATTATGAAATATTATGTATTTTAATCAATCTGGTGCTTCAGGGGTTAATGTAGCTACAGTTTGATTTTAAAAATACAATATGTTGGGTTTATGATAGGTCAAGACTCTTCCTGGGTCTGGGCAGACCTATAAAGAGGTCTTAATAGGGGGCTATCACAAAAAGTGACGTGTCATTTAGAAGACCATAAACGATATCTTGCATCAAACGGGCAATGGATGAAACGGAAGTAAACATAATTATGCCCCTTTACAAAGCATTAGTAAGACCACACCTTGAATATGGAGTACAATTTTGGGCAACAATCCTAAGAAAAGACATTATGGAACTAGAGAGAGTGCAGAGAAGAGCCACCAAATTAATAAAGGGGATGGACATTCTAACTTATGAGGAGAGGCTAGCTAAATTAGATTTATTTACCTTAGAAAAGAGGCGTCTAAGAGGGGATATGAGAACTATATACAAATATATTCAGGGACAATACAAGGAGCTTTCAAAAGAACTATTCATCCCACGAGCAGTACAAAGGACTCGGGACCATCCCTTAAGGTTGGAGGAAAGGAAATTTCACCAGCAACAAAGGAAAGGGTCCTTTACAGTAAGGGCAGTTAAAATGTGGAATTCATTACCCATGGAGACTGTGATGGCAGATACAATAGATTTGTTCAAAAAAAAGGTTGGACATCTTTTTAGATGGGAAAGGTATACAGGGATATACCAAATAAGTATACATGGGAAAGGTATACAGGGATATACCAAATAAGTATACATGGGAAGGATGTTGATCCAGGGATTAATCCGATTGCCAATTCTTGGAGTCAGGAAGGAATTAATTTTTCCCCTTAATGGGGTTTTTTGTTTGCCTTCCTCTGGATCAATAAGTATATATATAGGATAAAGAATCTGTTGTCTAAATTTAGCATTGGTTGACCTTGATGGACGGAAGTCTTTTTTCAACCTCATCTACTATGTAACTATGTAACTATGATAGCAAGATACTATTCTTTCAGCCTCAAAGAACACCAAACATTCCTGAATGATACACAGATCGCGCCTTAGTTGGATGACTTTATTAAAAATTATAATATCATGTGACGTCATCTACGCTGGATAATAACAGGTACAAATTTGTAATCGTGACAAAAAGACAAATCAAAGCATACCACACACTACATGGGTAAGACGTTGCCAAGGACAGATATTCATTTGTCACTCAAATTTAGGATCTAGACGGTCAATATTAGTCTTGTTACATCCATCATAATCACCTTAATTTATTGATTTGACTCACGTCTGCCTAAGAGAGAGAAAGGACGTTATGTGTACGTTTATATATTGAGTCAAAACTTTTCAACGTCAAAAGAGGTTATTTTTCTCTGTCGTAAAACTGGCAACCTAGAAGCTGATGTATAACAGGGGTGGGCTTATTTTGTTTCAATGGAGAAAAGAATAGTATACCGCCTGCCCTAAAGATAGGAATCAGAATTCAACAGAGGTGTGTTTGAGACCAAACACGTGAATTTTCGTATTTCTACACCAATGACCTCTTTGGGGAAAAAAACTGACATTTGGTAATATACTATATAGGGCTTTTTGTTTTATGTTTTATTCTGTTATTTAAAGAAACTTCTGCATTTATTGTAACTATTTTTTGTAATAATTTTTTTCTGTAATTTGAAGCACTGTAATTTTATATACATTAAACAATTCTTTAATAAGTAATGCTTTGGGGTTATTAATGAACTGTTGCACACTCTAGAGAGAGTAATTAAATTTTCGATATATATATTTACAGACGTCTCCACCCATGATGCCCTCAGCCTCGCAGATTAATGTGAAAAGAAAATTGAACCTTTATTAGATAAAGTAAAAATAATGTCAAGGAGAGAACTAATATGTTTAAAAATGAATTAAATCAATTGCTGCAACTGTATGAGACACACATGAGACAGAAACTTGTTGCAGGTTGGTCACTGGTGATGCAAGGGTCTGGGCTCTTGAACACGTGTAAGTGAATAAACTAAAGCTGTGTAAACATTTGCAAAAAGCAAATACTGTATATAACAAACTTACTTTGACAGGACCACGAGGCTGAGGTGGGGATTGGTAAACACCGACCCGGAGCCGAGCAACCACGTGTGCAGGTTCGTAGTCGTGTAGCCGGGTCAGGGTAGGAGAATCGCCGTGGGCAGGGGTTGGAGATAGGAGGAAAGTAGATGTCGCGTAGCCAACGTTGAGGGCAGGAGATGGTAGAATAGTAGATGAATCTGTGGTGCAGGTTCAGATGAGACTGCAAGGCAGAACAGACAGGGCAAAGCAAGGCAAGACAAGAAATAATATAGTGCTTCCGACCATTACAACATCACAAGAAACAAAGTATTATGCTCAGCCAAATTGCAGAGTCAAAGACTGAACATATAAAGGGTGAGTCAGCCAATTGATGAACTGCTGGTCAGCAGAGGCTGAAAGTGAAACCAGAGTGCTGATTAGATGGTGTGCAGAGTGCACACAGCAGGAGCTGATGAGGATGCCTGCAGCAAGTCTGAATCAAACTCTGGAGCAGAGCTTACGCCCAATCCTCACAAAAGGTTGGTGATTCTTTTTTTATATTGTGGGGTTTGTTTCCCCACCTTCCTGCACAGCGTCTGAGTCACCAAAGAGGAATCAGATGCGTTCTCTCCTCTTTCAGGAGTGTTCCAACTCAATGGTGACTGATGGGCCATGCGCCCGCATCACGTTTGTGGTACTGACGCTCTGACATCACGCCATGCATCTGCGTGGTGTGGTGCTGGAATTGCATTGGTGCCTTGATGCAGCTGCGAGTGAGTGAGACAAGTAGGTGATTGTCATATATATATATATAATCAAAAAATAAATAGATGATACCATTCTGTGGCTAACGAAATGCTTTTATTTGTGCGAGCTTTCGAGATACACTGATCTCTTCTTCCGGCGATGTTACAATGAATGAAGCAAGGATAACTTAAAAACAGTGTCTCTTGGAATGTTATCTGTGCTTGCAACTGTTCGGGACACTTAGCAGTGGCCTAAACAGAGATCGAAATTTTATGAGTCATTACTGACACTAGCGAACTCTCTTCCCATGAGCGCTAAAGGCCATGTCTGTACATACTGTGCTATATGTATGCACACACTGCTGTCTCTCACACATACTAATACTCCTTATTTTTCCATCCATATACACCAATAGGGACCACATAGTATCCACACACACTTTTAGTTGTGCTACAAACTCTCACATTTCCACATCCACCCACACCATTTATATCCCTCTCACTCCACACACACCTTGTGTAGAGCACTGTTTATACTGTGGGCTCTCCATTCATTTTTATTCACACTGATACACATACACACTCTTTCTTCACTTGCTTTCAGTTACCCTTTGACACCTCTAGCCATAAAACACATCCACACCGGGGGAAGGACAAGCACAGATAACATTCCAAGAGACACTGTTTTTAAGTTATCCTTGCTTCATTCATTGTAACATCGCCGGAAGAAGAGATCAGTGTATCTTGAAAGCTCGCACAAATAAAAGCATTTCGTTAGCCACAGAACGGTATCATCTATTTATTTTTTGATTATTGAAGCTCGGCTAACACGGTACTGATACATCTACATGTATATATATATATATATATATATATATATATATATATATATATATATATATATATATATTGTGGTATTTCTTATTGTGTATAGCCCTCACCTTGACAAAAGCTGAAACATTGGATCTTATGGCTGATTAAACACCTTGTTTTTGATTTGTCCATTGTGCCCTGCTGTTTCTTGTAGCACTCAAAGATCTAGCATTCACCATATTTGTGAATATTTTGGTTGTCTACATACAGTAGCTAAAACTACTAACTAGTGCACAATTGAGTTGCCAACACGGACGTATTGTACTACAATATACCCAGTAGTGATGTTAGAATGTTATGAAGTACAACATTTTGGTAAACCAATTCTTTTTGTGGTTCAGGCATACAAATTATTTATAAATGGATGAACTTCTGAAACCACAAAGTCTCTTCAGATTTTCCTTCAGCAGTATAACTAAATCATTGACTTGTGAATAGTTAAGTCAATTGGAACAAACCAACTAAATTTCTCTTGTTCTTTTTCATTATTGAAAACAATGTGATTGCAACGGCGCTTACTTATAATAATGTCCTAAAAAAGTGAAATATGTGTAACAATGTGTTTAAAAGCAAATGACAGAAACAATATCTATAAATTCAATTACAACGTGAACTGTGATCTATTAGTTAATCATGTGATAAATCAACCACCCAGTGTAAAAGGTGCTAATAGAAAAGCTACTCAAAACCCTTGTAAAGACTGTTCTCTTAGTCTTTTTGATTGCAGAATTCCTCAAAGATTCAGGGGAGCGCCAATGTTCACGTGATTATATGAAAAAGAAAAATAAAGGCAACATAGTGTGATACAGTCTCAATTCTTTCTTTCTAGTGAAAAAGGTAATCCACTCACAATTTTCCTTTCAAAAATCAGGCATTACAGAGACACTCCTCTCTCCGTTTAGAGCAATGAACATGGATATCCACAGGTGTAGACCCCTTTCACTTTTTCTCCACCACCGCACAAATACCCAGAAATAATAAGAAATACCAAAATTGCGCAATAACGTCTTAAAATGTATTGGAGATCATCACAGATAAAACATATGGCTATGCACTCACATGAGGAATAATAGGTAGAGTCATTGTACGAAATCCTGATAGATAAAGCAATTCACCGGTACACAGTGTGTTTCTTCCCTCTGCCTCTCTGCTCCCATCAACTTCACATCCGGTTGACGCAGGGCTGTGGGCGGAAGTGCTGTAAGGGGGATCTCCGGCTGCCAGGACTTCGCAACTGTGACTTGCACAGACTGGATGCTGGACACAGGATTCTACGCGTTTCGTCGGTACGACTTCTTCAGGAATCTAATTGCCCTATCACTGCTTAGCATATTTATAGGCACATAACTTGTGAATTAATTAATCACTTAATTGCAATCCATATGATAAAAACTTGATGGTAATTGATGGTAATTGTTACGCAACTACTCATTACATAGTAGTGCTCCAAAAAATTATTATAACACACAATGGTATAAAAATGACAATCTATTTAATAAACATGAATGTTACATAATTAAAAACATTAAGAAATTTTCATTAAAAAGTTTTTTAATACAAAATCTTCGTACTACTAGTAAAATAATTTAATATTGACATACATTACTACATTAATCTAATGATTCAAACCTGGGGGGGAGATAGAAAAAGCAAAATGAGTACTTTATAAAAATAGTGCAGACAATCAATACAGCAAGCAGAAGAGATGCTTATCACAAAAAAGCTCCTATGTCAATGCTGACATTTAACCCCTCTGGAACCAGCGTTTGGAGTCTATGGATCCAGTATGTTTCACGCTGGGCCAGAAGGGTTAATCTGTCACCACCTCTCCAGTGAACAGGGACATGCTCTATTCCTTTATATGTTACCAGTGTAGGATCTGAATGGTGGTAAATGCCAAAATGTTTGGAAACACAATGGGTTAACAAATTTTTCTTAATATTCCCCATGTGTTCCAATATGCGGACTTTAAGGGGTCGTGATGTTCTCCCCACATATTGTAGGCCGCATGGGCACTCCAATATATACACTACATATGAGTATTTACAATTTATATACTGGTTGATCTTAAACATTTCATTCGTTATATTTGATTTAAAAGTAAATTTTTCCGCACTTTTTTGAACACAGGCTTTGCACGAAATGCAACCGTAAAAACCAATTGGTTTATTTAACCAAGAACCACTATCTTTTTTCCTTTTCATGGTAGTGGGGGCAAGCAGACTTTTCAGATTGGGCGCTTTTTTAAAAATGACACAAGGTTTCTCTGGAATGTGGCCACATAATACAGGGTCATTCATAAGTACGTGCCAGTGTTTAGATATTATTTTCTTAATCTGAGCAGACTCTCTATTGAATTCCGTAATAAAAGACATACCATATTTCATATTGTTGGTTACATTTTTTCTTTTACTTGTTGTAATTTTGGGCTGAATGATATCACCTCTTGGTACTGATTCTAATTTCTGTATAGCTTTATTTATAATATTTTCCCCATATTTACGTTCCCTGAATTTTTCAATTAATATCTCAGATTGTTCTAAGTACATATTTGCATCTGTACAGTTCTGTTTGATGCGTCTCAGTTGGCCATATGGGATGTTATGTATCCAGTTCTTATCGTGACAACTTGTCTCCAGGATAAAATTATTTGCATCAACTGGTTTAAAGTGTGTTTTCGTATTTATTCTCCCTTCTTTTACATATATTACTAGGTCAAGGAACACAATTTCGTTTGGACTAGTGGCTGAGGTAAATGTAATGTTCTGATTATTTTCATTCAATCCAATCAGGAAGGAGTCAAGAGATGATTGATCTCCCTGCCATACAATCACCACATCGTCAATGAAGCGCCGCCAGAGGACCAAATTTGCCCCGAGCCCATGCTGGGGCCAGATGGAATTATGTTCCCAGTGGCCCATAAATAAATTAGCATAGCTAGGGGCAAATTTGGTCCCCATGGCGGTCCCACATAACTGTAGATAGTTCGTGTCATTAAAACTAAAATAGTTCTTCTCCAGAATAAATCTAATGGATTTTAGAAGAAAGTCAACCTGCTCCACCAACAACGATTCATCATTACTTAAATAGAATTCTACTGCATTACAACCATCATCATGTGAAATTGAGGTGTAAAGAGAACTAACATCAGCAGTAGCTAGTAAAAAATTATCTTGCCATTCAATGGTATCTAGAATTCGGATTATATTTTAGGGGACAGGGAGCCTTCACATTTCTGGGTAACGGAGAACAGATTTGCTCCCCTGGAAATGTCAGAATCTCTCACTGCACTCAAAAGGAGAAAACTAAGAGAGGGAAACGAGGGAGAAGGAAGAAGGTTTTAAAGAAAACAGCAAAAGAGAGTACAAATAAAAATAAAAATAACATTTTTAATTTGAGTAATATTGTATTAACTGATTTTCAGGAAAATGTGATTAAAAAGGGACTAACATTTGCACCAACAATAGGACCTAACAATTTTAAACTTTTTATAGATGCGAATAAATTCATAAGAAAAATGACAGTAAAGAGACATTTTTTGGGTCTGGAATCTGAAAAATTGAATATTGATAAGTCAAACTCAATACTACCCATTGTCAGTGGTAATCAGGGATACATTCATACAAATTTGAAACCGAAGTCAAAATTTCATCCCAGTCAGGAGAAGGGGGACTTTCTTAATGTGTATTATCAACTAATCAATAATGACTTTAAGAATCTTGTGGACATTAGTTCTAAAACAAAGTTCAAAAACAATTTAAGTAAAAGAGAAAGAGATGCACTTAAAGAACTACAGGATAGAGAAGATATTGTCATCAAGCAGGCAGATAAAGGGGGGGAGTGGTAATTTTAAATAAAAGTTATTATATGTAGGAAGCAAATAGACTATTGGGAGAAAAGGATACTTATAAAATATTAGAAAAAAAACCCACAAATGATTTTCAAAGAGAACTAAGGGGCCTGTTGGAAATGGGGAAAGAACTTCAGGTTTTGAACAGCAATGAATTTAAGTACCTGATGAATGAGAATCCCAAACTTAATCTGTTCTATTTCCTCCCCAAACTGCATAAATGTATTTCCCGTCCGCCAGGAAGACCAATAATTTCTGGTATAGACTCTTTGACAAGCAACCTTTCAGAATACATAGATCATTTCTTACAGAAATATGTTAAAGATTTAAGATCACACATCAGGGATTCAGTAGATATAATCCGAATTCTAGACACCATTGAATGGCAAGATAATTTTTTACTAGCTACTGCTGATGTTAGTTCTCTTTACACCTCAATTTCACATGATGATGGTTGTAATGCAGTAGAATTCTATTTAAGTAATGATGAATCGTTGTTGATGGAGCAGGTTGACTTTCTTCTAAAATCCATTAGATTTATTCTGGAGAAGAACTATTTTAGTTTTAATGACACGAACTATCTACAGTTATGTGGGACCGCCATGGGGACCAAATTAGCCCCTAGCTATGCTAATTTATTTATGGGCCACTGGGAACATAATTCCATCTGGCCCCAGCATGGGCTCAGGGCGAATTTGGTCCTCTGGCGGCGCTTCATTGACGATGTGGTGATTGTATGGCAGGGAGATCAATCATCTCTTGACTCCTTCCTGATTGGATTGAATGAAAATAATCAGAACATTAAATTTACCTCAGCCACTAGTCCAAACGAAATTGTGTTCCTTGACTTAGTAATATATGTAAAAGAAGGGAGAATAAATACGAAAACACACTTTAAACCAGTTGATGCAAATAATTTTATCATGGAGACAAGTTGTCATGATAAGAACTGGATATTTCACATGATGATGGTTGTAATGCAGTAGAATTCTATTTAAGTAATGATGAATCGTTGTTGGTGGAGCAGGTTGACTTTCTTCTAAAATCCATTAGATTTATTCTGGAGAAGAACTATTTTAGTTTTAATGACACGAACTATCTACAGTTATGTGGGACCGCCATGGGGACCAAATTTGCCCCTAGCTATGCTAATTTATTTATGGGCCACTGGGAACATAATTCCATCTGGCCCCAGCATGGGCTCGGGGCAAATTTGGTCCTCTGGCGGCGCTTCATTGACGATGTGGTGATTGTATGGCAGGGAGATCAATCATCTCTTGACTCCTTCCTGATTGGATTGAATGAAAATAATCAGAACATTAAATTTACCTCAGCCACTAGTCCAAACGAAATTGTGTTCCTTGACTTAGTAATATATGTAAAAGAAGGGAGAATAAATACGAAAACACACTTTAAACCAGTTGATGCAAATAATTTTATCCTGGAGACAAGTTGTCATGATAAGAACTGGATACATAACATCCCATATGGCCAACTGAGACGCATCAAAAAGAACTGTACAGATGCAAATATGTACTTAGAACAATCTGAGATATTAATTGAAAAATTCAGGGAACGTAAATATGGGGAAAATATTATAAATAAAGCTATACAGAAATTAGAATCAGTACCAAGAGGTGATATCATTCAGCCCAAAATTACAACAAGTAAAAGAAAAAATGTAACCAACAATATGAAATATGGTATGTCTTTTATTACGGAATTCAATAGAGAGTCTGCTCAGATTAAGAAAATAATATCTAAACACTGGCACGTACTTATGAATGACCCTGTATTATGTGGCCACATTCCAGAGAAACCTTGTGTCATTTTTAAAAAAGCGCCCAATCTGAAAAGTCTGCTTGCCCCCACTACCATGAAAAGGAAAAAAGATAGTGGTTCTTGGTTAAATAAACCAATTGGTTTTTACGGTTGCATTTCGTGCAAAGCCTGTGTTCAAAAAAGTGCGGAAAAATTTACTTTTAAATCAAATATAACGAATGAAATGTTTAAGATCAACCAGTATATAAATTGTAAATACTCATATGTAGTGTATATATTGGAGTGCCCATGCGGCCTACAATATGTGGGGAGAACATCACGACCCCTTAAAGTCCGCATATTGGAACACATGGGGAATATTAAGAAAAATTTGTTAACCCATTGTGTTTCCAAACATTTTGGCATTTACCACCATTCAGATCCTACACTGGTAACATATAAAGGAATAGAGCATGTCCCTGTTCACTGGAGAGGTGGTGACAGATTAACCCTTCTGGCCCAGCGTGAAACATACTGGATCCATAGACTCCAAACGCTGGTTCCAGAGGGGTTAAATGTCAGCATTGACATACTGTAGGAGCTTTTTTGTGATAAGCATCTCTTCTGCTTGCTGTATTGATTGTCTGCACTATTTTTATAAAGTACTCATTTTGCTTTTTCTATCTCCCCCCCCAGGTTTGAATCATTAGATTAATGTAGTAATGTATGTCAATATTAAATTATTTTACTAGTAGTACGAAGATTTTGTATTAAAAAACTTTTTAATGAAAATTTCTTTTATCATATGGATTGCAATTAAGTGATTAATTAATTCACAAGTTCTGTGCCTATAAATATGCTAAGCAGTGATAGGGCAATTAGATTCCTGAAGAAGTCGTACCGACGAAACGCGTAGCATCCAGTCTGTGCAAGTCACAGTTGCGAAGTCCTGGCAGCCGGAGATCCCCCTTACAGCACTTCCGCCCACAGCCCTGCGTCAACCGGATGTGACGTTGATGGGAGCAGAGAAGCAGAGGGAAGAAACACACTGTGTACCGGTGAATTGCTTTATCTATCAGGATTTCGTACAATGACTCTACCTATTATTCCTCATGTGAGTGCATAGCCATATGTTTTATCTGTGATGATCTCCAATACATTTTAAGACGTTATTGCGCAATTTTGGTATTTCTTATTATTTCTGGGTATTCGTGCGGTGGTGGAGAAAAAGTGAAAGGGGTCTACACCTGTGGATATCCATGTTCATTGCTCTAAACAGAGAGAGGAGTGTCTCTGTAATGCCTGATTTTTGAAAGGAAAATTGTGAGTGGATTACCTTTTTCACTAGAAAGAAAGAATTGAGACTGTATCACACTATGTTGCCTTTATTTTTCTTTTTCATATAATCACGTGAACATTGGCGCTCCCCTGAATCTTTGAGGAATTCTTTTTCATTATGTAACTTTCATGGATAAGTAAACTTTTAAAGCTTTTGAAAAGTTCCATTTGATTTACCACTTTCATGTGTAAATAATTAATAGTTTCTGTGTTGTAGTGTTTAAGAAAACTACTCTGGCACTACCCTTAAAAAAAAAAAAAAGCATGAAGTCCACAAAGTAACCAAAGCTTAAGGAGGAGAATTTTATAAATGTGATCAATGTCATCAACATCTAAAACTATGCAAAACTAATATATTTAATGGTAAAAGATGAGAGGAACTAATACTGACCAAAAGGAAATTGTAACACAGAAATGGACAAGTTGATTTGTTGAGTAAAACAGAGGTGTAATGAGCGAGTCCTTCCTCTTTATTTTATGAGTTGGGTCCTGGCACAGAATGTCACAAAACTACCAGATAAAACATGATTGGTCTCTAAATCGATGGGCAACTTCAGCTGTGGTAAGTGTAGGGCCTGCAGTCTTCTACATAGTGACAGGAAGTTTATTACTTCTTCTGTCACTAATATTAAATACCATATAGAAGACTGCATTTCCTGTAAGACTTCGTATGTAGTCTATATGTTGGAGTGCCCTTATGGACTCCAATATATAGGCCACACAAAACGTTTTTTGAAAACAAGAATCCTAGAACACGCTAGGAATATTAAACTCGGTATGGATAAACACAGTGTACCTTGCCATTTTAAGATTCACCACCAAAGTCATTATAGTGTTATGAGGTATAAAGCTATCCAGGTGGTACATCCCATTAGATGTAGGGGTGATAGGTTAAAGGCTCTCTCTAAATAAGAAACTTTTGGGATTTATCAAATGAAGACTTTGGCCCCTAGGGGCCTATATGCAGAGCTTGATGTTTGGTTACTTTATTAGATTCAGTCATTATATTTACTTTTCACCATCCAACTTATTGATTTAGTGTCTTTTTTTTTGTTCAGTGGGTATAAATATCCTATATTTCCAAAGTATTTTTGGAAGTGCAGAATGGTAATTTCTTGTAAATGTATTCTCCATAAAAGGTTATGTGATTTAGAAAGTTTTGTTAACAAATAGTTGTCTGATATAAAGGTTTCTTAATTAAGTATTTTAATCTATGACTGATTATAGTATTTTCCGTATCCATTCGTATTGACTCCATTTTAGTATTTATAGTTTTACAATTGTTCTTTAGTTTTTTCTCCAGTCATTTTCTGTTTTAGATATTTGCTATTCTTGTCTAAATTTCTGAACAAGTTCCTATGATTATTTATGCAATATCACGTTGCTAATACTGTTTTCTTATTTCATTGTCTCATCCAATGGCATTTGAATCTTAAGTGCTATATGTTTAATAAAATATATACAGTATGTGTATGTACTGTATATTGTGACAAACGCCCCTCTTTTGTAGTGCTGACGTCTGTCTGGGTTCTTCCCGACACAGTCTTCTAGGGTTAATTATACAACAAACAGGATCATGCAAAGTATTATATTGCTTAAGTCAGGCTTCTGCCTGCTTTATTTTCATCCAAGTAAGGTACTGCAGCTTTAACATGTGTAGGTTAGAGGCATTCAGACATTTTCATTCAGCAGTTCACTTATATCAGTGTCATAGCATTTCACACAGTGTCACTTTTAAGAAATAAAAACCAAATCATATGAAGAAATCCTATCCCTTTCAGGGAACTAACTACACATCAGAATCAGCCTCTAACTGCAAACTAACTGGGCCAACTAACCTGGTTCCCCCAGCTTAAAACAATGCCCTCTCATGTAGGGTCACTAGATACAGCACAGTCTTTTAGCAACAGCAATAAACATTTGTTTTGTTTTGTCTTATCTGTTCGTGGTGGGAACACGGTCCCAAGTGTCCAGGCAAATCCTCTGGTACTATGATACTTGGAGGGGCCGTCCACCCTGAACTGGATTCCGGGGAGCAGCGATACCCCCAGCCTCCAGGCTCTAAGGAGAGAGAGTGAAATGCAAAACCTCTCTGCTCTAAGTACCTGTGCATGTGATTAGAAGAGCAGGTGAGGGAGAACTAGAGCCATTGTAATCTGTGGTCTGGATTTTCCATCCAGCTGCCTGAGTTAATGGGAAGCTGTGGAACGGATCATTTTTAACTATTCCTGCACTTTCTGACCTAAAATGGGGCAGAAAGCTGCCTAACATCTTTGGACTATGTCACATATCCCCCTCCCCAGCTCACACCTACTGGGGTGAGCGGCCATGGACCTCACTGGGGTGAGCGTCCTACCTGAAATACTTGAGCTAACTCCTCAGTACAATATTAAGTATTCACATGACACGAATATGAACTTTTTCCACGGCAATCATGGACAATCGGTTTCATCATAAGAGACTATACTTGGCAAACAAATTTTGTTGCTCTCTATTAGGGAACTATTTTGAAAAATAAGTGTCTAGCACACATTCTTACAACCCAGGATATGCTAAATATATTCACAAAACCAGACAATTTCTATTACCACCCTGGGTTTTTCTACTCTAGAATATGAACCTCATTATATATTTACCAACCGAAAAGGGCATTTTTTCTATATTGTAAGCTACCAATATTTTTTTTTTCTTCTTATACTACAGCCTTGTAATCTTAAGGGCCATCAACCCTGTATATTAATTTGTAGTTTAGCTACATTTTCAACACAGAGAACCAATATAACATTGTAATATTGACAAAATGCTTATTCTAGAGGCCTAATATAGCATAACTACACTAGCTTATTTGCAAAGTTAAGTGACATAGTCCACTCAAATAACATAAAAATCGGTCATTCCCAAACATTTTAACTTTTTTTTTTCTTGACTTCCAGTCCATTACATCTTCTGACTTAATTTCAACACCCGCTGCAACCTGCAAATGACTGGACTGTTTCTTTAGCTTCTGACAGAACTCTGGGGCCGGATAGTCTTTGTCTTTATATTGTGGCCCAGAGTGGCGAGATCCGGAAAAATTCAAGGCCAGTGTTGACCTTCGTCGCTTTTGCTTTGCAACCTTTGAACCTTTATGGTACTTCTTACTGCCATGTATTTTCTCACGACCATCACTCTCAGAGATTTGGGATTTTCCCTTTGGGGAAATTATATGGTACTTAGAAGATGAAGCACTGATTACCTGGAGCACCTTCACATTGATGGAGCTCTCACTAACTCCGGCTGTACCCTGTGGCATTTTACCTTTGCAGTCGGCAGGCATGTAGTCTTGGGCCTCTCTTTCCTGAGGCCTACATTTATTCAGGCGGAAGTACCGCTGGATAACCAGTGACGCATTTCTCAGGGTTTGATAGCGAATCCTGTTCTGTGTCATCCTAGTTAGAGACTGGATTTTTATAGTTGCTCCTTTCATAATGAGGAATCTGTTTCGTACCATGAGGGCACGGTAGAATGATTGAAGAACACAGGCTGCTTTATTCCAGCGATTGAACTGACAAATTTTCATCCCTCTGTAGGCAGCCTGTAGGATGATAGTTGCGGCGCGTTTACTCCGATAATTTTCTCTTTCCCTTCTTCCTTGGATAAGAGCTTTGCAGTGCTTCTGAATTATTCTAATGCTTTTCTCCTTTTTCAAAACGTTAAGTTCCTCCATGAGAGAATTCTGTTTTGTGCATACATGTCGCAATTCTGTTCTCAGAGCGTCCATTTCTTCCTGGTGCTGGCTCTGAGTGTGCATCAATGCATTCTGTAGTGCTTCCTGCACTTCTAATTTTTCCTGAGTCAACTGTTTCTTTACTTTTTCTGCTTGGTCAGTCAAACCTGAATTTTCCAATTTCAGACTCTCATTTTCTTGCTTTACAGTCTCTAACTCACTTAGGGCAATCTCATGGGTTTGCTTCAACATTCCCAGCTCTGTGTTCAGACCGTGGCCCTCCAGGCGTGAGTTTTGCACCTCTGTGCTGAGCGCGTGAACCTCTTGTAGAGCCTTCCCGTATTTCTGTTTTAGGATAGCAATCGATTTGTCAGACTTAATCTGTTTTCCATCCATGGTGGCAATTACGGTGTTGGCCGTTTCCAGACTAGTCGTCACCTCTTCCAGCTCACTCCGTAAGAGAGACTCTGTTTTCTTCAAAGCCTCGTACTCTTGTAAAGCTGGGAGTATACACCTCTGTAACTCGGCGTTCGCTTCTTGCACCTTATTCCAACATTCTCGCTCCTTCACCAAATCCTGCCACAGGACTTCATAATCATGGCGGGCAGCTTGGAGTGCAGAAACCAAAGCCTCTTTATCCTGGTTCAAGGATTCAGCTTCCCTTTGCTCCTCCTTTTCCTTTGCCACTGTTCCCGTGACAATTCTGCCGGTCACTCCGGTCTGCAGCACATCTCAGCGCCTTTCTGACGCATGTCCTGACAGCGCAGGTTCAAGTGGCTCGGTCACTTCCTCTGTGACTTGAGGAACAGTTTTCTTTTTCTTCTTCTTTCTTTTTGCTTTATTAGCTCCAGAGATATCAGTGGTACTGGGTACACACTCACTGGTATTAGCTTCCACATCTTGCTTGCACTCATAGGGCATTGCTTGCTTTTGCAGCTGTTTGTCTTTGAAAATTTTGGGGCACACATCTTCCATGTGACCTACTTTATGACAGGCCCAGCATACTAAATTCATCTGTGGGTACGGCTCTCCTCCCGGGGCCACATACGAGTCGTCGTCATCATCATCGTATGGCCTGAAGGGACACTGTTTTTCAAGATTACGTGCATTGCAAAACAAACATTCCACGTCGGCCATTTTAGAAACCCGGCAGAGACAATTTCACTCACTTCAGCAACTTACATACAGCACTTGCTAGCTGCAAATTCACTCACTTCAGCAAAAGGCATTAGCTTTACAAACAGCACTTGCTAGATGCAAATTTTTTGTTTTTCAGCAAAACATTTTGGCTTTCTGTTTGGGTTCACGGTGCTATTGCATCCACACTTTGCACATTCTCTGTGTATGCTAGAAGCACAACTGATATACACAGTGGGACAGACTTCACTCATAGCATCTGTACTTTAGTTCAGCTGGGCGGCCATTTCAAAGCCCCGCATTTATTTGCAAACCCACAGACTTTTTAGTGTTGACCCGCATTCTCCACCATATGTGACAAACGCCCCTCTTTTGTAGTTCTGACGTCTGTCTGGGTTCTTCCCGACACAGTCTTCTAGGGTTAATTATACAACAAATAGGCTCATGCAAAGTATTATATTGCTTAAGTCAGGCTTCTGCCTGCTTTATTTTCATCCAAGTAAGGTACTGCAGCTTTAATGTGTGTAGGTTAGAGGCACTCAGACATTTTCATTCAGCAGTTCACTTATATCAGTGTCATAGCATTTCACACAGTGTCACTTTTAAGAAATAAAAACCAAATCATATAAAGAAATCCTATCCCTTTCAGGGAACTAACTACACATCAGAATCAGCCTCTAACTGCGAACTAACTGGGCCAACTAACCTGGTTCCCCCAGCTTAAAACAATGCCCTTTCATTTAGGGTCACTAGATACAGCACAGTCTTTTAGCAACAGCAATAAACATTTGTTTTGTTTTGTCTTATCTGTTCGTGGTGGGAACAAGGTCCCAAGTGTCCAGGCAAATCCTCTGGTACTATGATACTTGGAGGGGCCGTCCACCCCGAACTGGATTCCGGGGAGCAGCGATACCCCCAGCCTCCAGGCTCTAAGGAGAGAGAGTGAAATGCAAAACCTCTCTGCTCTAAATACCTGTGCATGTGATTAGAAGAGCAGGTGAGGGAGAACTAGAGCCATTGTAATCTGTGGTCTGGATTTTCCATCCAGCTGCCTGAGTTAATGGGAAGCTATGGAACGGATCATTTTTAACTATTCCTGCACTTTCTGACCTAAAATGGGGCAGAAAGCTGCCTAACATCTTTGGACTATGTCACAATATGTACAGACACTGTTTTTAAGTAAACCCTTTGCTTGCTTTATTCATTGTAACACCGCCACAGAGATCAGTGTATCTCGAAAGCTCGCACAAATAAAAGCTTTTCGTTAGCCACAGAACGGTATCGTCTATTCATTTTTGATTATTTATATATATATATATATATACAGTATAGGCAATACGATACCGTTTGAAGACAAATATCAAAGGCAGCACTCCAGATAAGTGGTCAAAAGAAATTTATATTAACAAGACATCCAATGTTTCGGTCCTCGTGCGGGACCTTTCTCAAGGTGATGAAGGTCCCGCACGAGGACCGAAACGTTGGATAAGATGTCTTGTTAATACAAATTTCTTTTGACCACTTACCTGGAGTGCTGCCTTTGATATTCGTCTTCAAACGGTATCATATTGCCTATTTTATACCATACTGGATTTGCACCCACATTGTTTCAACCAGACGGAGTGCCTATTGTTCTGCACCATCTTATATATATATATATATATATATATATATATATATATATATTGCTTGACAAATCACCCAAAAATCTACTCGCCGAACCAAAAAATCTACTCGCCACCTAGTCCCGCCCCCAACTCCGCCCCTAGTCCCGCCCCAACCCCGCCCTAGTTCTGCCCCCAACCCCGCCCCTAGTTCCGCCCCCAGCCCGCTTTTAAAAAAATACATAAATAAAATAAATTGAATAAATTCTTAGTAAGAACATTCGTTTTTGACATATGTTTATTTATTGTATTACATTATACTACAATTAGTCCTTGTTACGTGTGTGTGTGTGTGTGTGTGTGTGTGTGTGTGTGTGTGTGTGTGTGTGTGTGTGTGTGTGTGTGTGTGTGTGTGTGTGTGTGTGTGTGTGTGTGTGTGTGTGTGTGTAAATATTGGATCTAGAAAAAAAAGCCAAATATGAATGACTAGTTTCCTGCACCCCTTAACCAGTGTCTGGACGCCCCCGCTTCACAATATCTAAAGCAGAAATCCCGCCTGGGATCTTACCTGATCCGCAGTCCCTCAATGTCCAGGTACCCTCATTCCCGCAATGTTATACATTGGAGGGGAGGTGTTCCCTACCTGTCTTCTGGGTTAGGGGGGGTTCCGATGTCTAACGTGTGAAGCTTGAGTCAGATCTGGAAGAAATCAGTATAGGTTATTTCGGTGTAGTATAGGGCAGTTAAGATATATGGAACAGGGGAAACCCGGGCGCTCCCTCAAAGATGTACTGTATGACCGGGGACATATATACAAATAATTACAACCTTGAAAACATGTACAAGGGTCCCCTCAGTTTCGTCGTCTCGTCCTGTGGCTCTGACCCCAATAGGATCTATCCAGGATCCTTGTTAGTACAGGGATACAGAAAAGAAGGGGGAGCACAGGGTGAGGAACCCTACTATGGTATGTTTAGCCTCTAATAGATGATGATGGGTGTAATAAAAGTATATAAAAACACTTACACGGCCTTGTGTAAATGCTATCACAACAAGGTATCTTTACGTTTTTCTTTCCTTTCCCGCTGCTGGAAAGGTTTTTTCTCTCCTCAGGTCTGGTTCTCTTCTTACGTTCGCCGACAGCTCACAGTTGTAGTATCCCCCTCAGAGCAAATAGACATAAAAACAGATATGTAAGGGAAAAGAATACACGTGGTGTTGATAAATCTCAGACTATGATAATTAAAAAGCAACCAAAGCTGCAATCACTCACACGGGCAAGTGTGAGTGCAATCCTGGGAGAATATATCTTGTCTTGCTTCTGGGATTTCAATGTTTTAATGACATGGGGGTGATATATAAATAATATAAAAAATATAAAAATGGGTATACAGGATAATACTCACACGGCCTCGTGTGAGCAAGCACACATAAAAATGTCCTTTTGTTCTATTTAGGTTTCCAGTGTTAACTCCCAAATGTGGGAAGTATAGCAGGTAGCCCCTCCTTGATGGTGGTGTGGAAATGAAAAAAGTCTGAGTTGAAACAGACTACAGTTTATTAAACCATTCGTGGCACTCAAAAACACTTCATAAAAATTGATATCAAATAACAACATAAAAACAGCAAAAAATAAATAGAAAGAACAGCCAGTCCTTCGGAGATGGATCGTGAGTCCGTGAGGTGCAGCTAACAGTGTCCGCATCCGGAAATAGTGCTGCTTCCACTGGAATCACTCCTTGATGGTGGCTGTGTAGGTACAAATTTGCTTAGGGGAAAGAGCAACGCGCTTCGCCCGTTTTGGGCTTCCTCAGGCTCCGTAGATGGGGGGGTAAGGCTTGTAATAAGTATATATGCAAATGTCAGCCAATCCCCTGTCCAGCTAAGCGACGTCTTCTTGGTTAATGTCCGTTTTTTAATAAAGGCTAATGAGTGCTATCTGGCACTACACTTAGCAATAATGTTTTGGCCCAATGATTCTGATTTCGGCTCGAATTCCAAATGAAAAATTAACTTAAACACATGTAAGTTTACAGAAAAAATGCAGTCTAATCTAATACTTATGTGATCGAAATGTATAAGTGTATTTAAAATGCTGACGGAGCTAAGTATAAATTACGTGACAAGTTGGTGTTGAAATTATGTAATAAATATATATATATATACAATTTCAGTGCGAGAATCAATGGTATTAAAAGTGTGTGGTGAACATATATGTACAATTTCAGTGTGAAAATCAATGTATATATACAGCTAAAAGCTGACATGGCCGAGAATGGATAACTCAGTGTATTAATGTTTAATATGATAGTGAAATGTGAAATAATTGTGCACACACAACAAATATGACCCAAATACTTTCATGGGTAGCTATATATTGATGGTGTGAGTGGCCTATATATATAAAAAATATATCTATCTTAATACTAGCTAATTTAAATGATCATATAAATGTGGTAGAAATAATAATAATGATTATAAAATAAATAGATATCTTAATGCAATGACATAATTATTACAATATTTAAAAACAAAATATGATGCCATTAAATATGTTTATACATAGATATTAAAATAATTGTCTAATATAAATGATTGGATAGACCTTTCTATTTAGCATTTGTAACCTTGTATAAAGATCCAATTCTTTAACTTTAAAACTAAATGATATTTCAACTGAAATAAGGTATACAATTCTATATACTGCTGCGTAGAAGTGAAATAATGATGTTGATTATTTCTACTTATGGCGTGGGTCATTCCAGATCTAAAAGAAATTAGAAATGGTGAGGGTGTATATCCATATGTTATATTATAGTTTTGATAAAACATGTTAAAACATAGTATTTAAAAGTTAACCTGTGTTTTAACATGTTTTATCAAAACTATAATATAACATATGGATATTCACCCTCACCATTTCTAATTTCTTTTAGATCTGGAATGACCCACGCCATAAGTAGAAATAATCAACATCATTATTTCACTTCTACGCAGCAGTATATAGAATTGTATACCTTATTTCAGTTGAAATATCATTTAGTTTTAAAGTTAAAGAATTGGATCTTTATACAAGGTTACAAATGCTAAATAGAAAGGTCTATCCAATCATTTTATAAAATATTTTATAAATAAATAAATAAAATCTATTCAATACAATTTATAACATGGAAATGGAGGCTACAGACACGATCATTAATGTATTTGAGAAAAGACTCCAAAGAGGAAAGGATATGGAGAGCAGGATGAGAAATACAGAGTTAAAAGAAGAAAAAGATATCATAAATGAGGAGTTTGATCAATTAGACAAACTCCTCAAGAAAGAAACAAGAAAAATTCTAGACATGGCCTACTTAGAGGAATACTTAAGGGTGAACAGGATCCCGAGGGGCCTTAGAACAAGTAAAAAACCATCCTTCGATCTAGAAGAAATAGAATATACCGTTTCATGGGAAAACATACTGGATACGTGTGGGAGGGACCTGATGAAACTTCTAATCGAACACCATAAACACTCTCTGGGAAAAATAGATGAGGAGGTAAATGCTATCAAATTGAAATTGGAACCTCTCATGGAGCATCAAACATTTCTAGACAGAAATAAAAAACTGTCTGACGAAATTGATGCCTTAGAGAAAAGTTTAGAAATTAGTAAAAATATCAAATTCCAGAGAGACAAGGAAGATTACGAGGAAGGTCTTAACAAAAGATGGGACAAAAGCGGTTCAAAATTATGATAAATATAGAGATGAGAGTGCACACACACCAGGGCGATATAGAACACACTCCAAAGATGCTTATAAAAAGAAAGATAAACAGGATACTAATACCCCAACTCTCCCTATTCCACCTCCGCCTCCCCCCTCCCATTCCTCAAATACACAAAAAAGATAAAGAGGACAACATAGAAACTAGTAAGGGAGGTAGAGAGAAGAAACATTATGATAGGACAACATCTTACCACCATAGACCTTATTACACAGGGAGATCCAATCACCCCAGAGGGGGAGATAGAAGATTTGAGTATGGGGAGAGAAATCACTATCAAAAGAGAGATCATCGTAGTCAGGAAAGACATAGGGATTGGGAATGGAGAAGTCACTATGAGAAAGACTACAAACGAGATAGAGAAGATAGAAGAGATATACCAGACTGGAGAGACGAAAGGGAGGAATATAGGGACAGAAGAGAGAGATCAAGGCCCAAAGACAGAGAGACAGAGAACAGGAGATACGCCAGCAGATCCCCAATCAGAAGCCCAGTTTGGGAAAGAACCAAACAAAACACTGCGGTAGCTTTTTTAGACCAAAGCCCCCCGCATCTCGTGACAACACAGAACAGGTTCGACCCACTGGTAGATTCAAACACAGAGGAGAGACACCTAGGGAAAAGAGAAAGAGATGAAAGAGGGGCAGAAGGAGGCAACAAAAAGAAACAAATTAGGTAAGGGGAGTTTTTAACATTAGTAAAACTACACTTACTAAAAATCAATTAAGCCTTATACTGTAGCTAGGGGACTTAACTTCGCCCCAGCAACAAAAGCAAGCGGTTTTAGTATGTTCTTAGACGCTAATAAGTTTCTAAGACAATTAACCATGAAACGTTTTTTTCTAAATAAAGATGCCCAGAGTAGAGAAATAATAGGGGCAAACCAAATTACACCAACAATAGATGGCCCAGAAAATAATTTCTTACATTCAGAATTACGGGAAAAATCTAAATTCAATCCAAGTAACAGCAAGGGACACTATTTAGAGGTGTATCACCAACTAGTGTCAGATGATTTAGAGAAATTAACAGAGCAAAAGAAACACCCTAGAGACAACCTCAGCAAAGATGAAAAGGAGGCCCTCAAAACATTAACAGAGGATAGATCCATCACTATCAAGCCAGCCGATAAAGGCAGAGGTGTGGTAGTGATGGATACAGAATATTACTTACAGGAGGCAGGACGAATCCTGGGAGATAAGAAAAAAAAAGATCAGAAACTAAGCAGAGACCCAACTCAAAAACACAAACAAGAACTTGATGTAATCCTCGACAGGGGGAAGACACTAGGGATACTGATTAAAAAAGAATGGGGTTATATCCATCAGGATAAACCCATTCTACCGATCTTTTATTTCTTACCCAAGATAAATAAATGTTTAGAAGCCCCCCTGGGAGACCTATCATATCGGGTATCGGCTCCCTCACACAAAATTTGTCTGAATACCTGGACGTCTTTCTCCAGAAATATGCCATCAAAGGCAGATCCTACCTAAAAGACACTATGCAAGTTCTTAATATATTGGGGAAAATAGAAGGGCAAGACGATCTCATATTGGCAACGTGTGATGTAAAATCTTTATATACTTGCATACATCACACTGATGGCATTAAAGCTATTGATAGCACTATCTCAAAGGACAGTACCATCCCAGATGAACAACGAACATTTATCTTGGATGGTATAGATTTCATTCTGAAACACAATGTATTTTGGTTTAATGATGAAATCTTCCTCCATCTGTGTGGCACTGCTATGGGGACCAAGTTTGCACCCAATTTTGCTAATATTTTCATGGCGGACTGGGAAGAAAATACAATTTGGTCTAACCACCCATTCAGTGCAAACTTGGTCTCCTGGTATCGCTACATAGATGACGTCTTGTTTCTATGGAAGGGAGATGAGGAGACTTTAAAAGAATTCATTAAATATATTAATAATAATTAAATAAATTTAGAATTAGCAAAGAAACCATCAACTTTTTAGACCTAACCATTTATGTGGAGAACAGTGAAATTAAAACTAAAACCTTTTTTAAACAAACAGATGCCAATAATTTTTTAATGACCTCTAGTTGCCATCATCCAAGATGGCTTAGCAACATCCCCCACGGGCAATTCAGGAGGATTAAGAGAAACTGCACAGACATTGAGGTTTTTAAGGAACAAACACACACATTACATGATAGATTCTTAGAACGAGGATATCAACCTCAAATGATAAATGCAGCAATAGAAAAAACTAACTTGATCCCAAGGGAAGATCTGCTAAAGCCATCGATAAAAATAAATGACACCACATTCACCACAGCATTTATTACCACTTACAGTACTGATGCTGCCAAAGTAAAAGAAATCGTACAAAAACACTGGCACATACAGTAGTACAAATGGACCCTCTTTTAAAGGAGCATATCCCACCAATTCCTAAGGTCATTTTCAGAAAAGCTCCATGTATTAAAGCACAGCTAGCTCCTAGTACATATCGGAAAGAAATAGTGAAAAATAATCAAAATTGGTTACCCCCCCAATTGGCTTTTTTAATTGTATCAGCTGCAAAGCGTGCAAAAAGGTGATAAAAGGAGATAAAGCGGTTTTTAGTTCCAATATAACTAAGGAAGAATTTAAGATAAAACAGACAATTAGTTGTCGCACTGACTTTGTGGTGTATCTTCTAGCGTGCCCATGTGGTCTCCAATATGTAGGACGTACCTCAAGACCTTTGAGGGTACGCATTTTGGAGCACATTAGCAATATTCGCAAACAAGTGTTGACACACAGTGTCTCAAGACATTTTAGCTTATTCCACGAAGGAAACCCGGAAGGCCTCACTTTTAAGGGGATTGAAAGAGTAGACTTACATTGGAGGGGAGGAGATAGATTCCAAAAGCTCTGCCAAAGAGAAACGTACTGGATCTATAGATTAAAAACATTGACGCCCAAAGGTCTGAAAATAGACATAGACCTGGGGGCTTTTATATAGTTTCCAGTACCCGCCCCTCCACTCCTTCAAACTTGTTCAACATTATTTTCTTTTTTAGATCTAAACATATAACAATGTTCTGAGTTCATGTATAAGCGTCCTGGATTTTATGCTTATTCTAAGTTTTTTTTGATATGATGCCTACTCTAAACATTGATTTGTCATGATGTTTTAATAATGTTTTGTACACATGAAACACTACACAGGTTAACTTTTAAATACTATGTTTTAACGTGTTTTATCAAAACTATAATATAACATATGGATATTCACCCTCACCATTTCTAATTTCTTTTAGATCTGGAATGACCCACGCCATAAGTAGAAATAATCAACATCATTATTTCACTTCTACGCAGCAGTATATAGAATTGTATACCTTATTTCAGTTGAAATATCATTTAGTTTTAAAGTTAAAGAATTGGATCTTTATACAAGGTTACAAATGCTAAATAGAAAGGTCTATCCAATCATTTATATTAGACAATTATTTTAATATCTATGTATAAACATATATGATGGCATCATATTTTGTTTTTAAATATTGTAATAATTATGTCATTGCATTAAGATATCTATTTATTTTATTATCATTATTATTATTTCTACCACATGTATATGATCATTTAAATTAGCTAGTATTAAGATAGATATATTTTTATATATATAGGCCACTCACACCATCAATATATAGCTACCCATGAAAGTATTTGGGTCATATTTGTTGTATGTGCACAATTATTTCACATTTCACTATCATATTAAACATTAATACACTGAGTTATTCATACTCGGCCATGTCAGCTTTTAGCTGTATATATACATTGATTTTCACACTGAAATTGTACATATATGTTCACCACACACTTTTAATACCATTGATTCTCGCACTGAAATTGTATATATATATATATATATTTATTACATAATTTCAACACCAACTTGTCACGTAATTTATACTTAGCTCCGTCAGCATTTTAAATACACTTATACATTTCGATCACATAAGTATTAGATTAGTCTGCATTTTTTCTGTAAACTTACATGTGTTTAAGTTAATTTTTCATTTGGAATTCGAGCCGAAATCAGAATCATTGGGCCAAAACATTATTGCTAAGTGTAGTGCCAGATAGCACTCATTAGCCTTTATTAAAAAACGGACATTAACCAAGAAGACGTCGCTTAGCTGGACAGGGGATTGGCTGACATTTGCATATATACTTATTACAAGCCTTACCCCCCCATCTACGGAGCCTGAGGAAGCCCAAAACGGGCGAAACGCGTTGCTCTTTCCACTAAGCAAATTTGTACCTACACAGCCACCATCAAGGAGTGATTCCAGTGGAAGCAGCACTATTTCCGGACGTGGACACTGTTAGCTGCACCCCACGGACTCACAATCCATCTCCGAAGGACTGGCTGTTCTTTCTATTTATTTTTTGCTGTTTTTATGTTGTTATTTTTATATCAATTTTTATGAAGTGTTTTTGAGTGCCACGAATGGTTTAATAAACTGTAGTCTGTTTCAACTCAGACTTTTTTCATTTCCACACCACCATCAAGGAGGGGCTACCTGTTATACTTAACACATTTGGGAGTTAACACTGGAAACCTAAATAGAACAAAAGGACATTTTAATGTGTGCTTGCTCACACGAGGCCGTGTGAGTATTATCCTGTATACCAATTTTTATATTTTTTATATTATTTATATATCACCCCCATGTCATTAAAACATTGAAATCCCAGAAGCAAGACAAGATATATTCTCCCAGGATTGCACTCACACTTGCCCGTGTGAGTGATTGCCGCTTTGGTTGCTTTTTAATTATCATAGTCTGAGATTTATCAACACCACGTGTATTATTTTCCCTTACATATCTGTTTTTATGTCTATTTGCTCTGAGGGGGATACTACAACTGTGAGCTGTCGGAAAACGTAAGAAGCGAACCAGACCTGAGGAGAGAAAAAACCTTTCCAGCTGAGGAAAAGATGAGAGACAAAGAGAGTGTGAGACAGAGAGAGTGTGGGTGAGAGACAAAGAGAGTGTGAGACAGAGAGAGTGTGGGTGAGAGACAGAGAGAGTGAGAGAGAGAGAGTGAGAGACAGAGAGTGTGAGAGACAGAGAGAGGGTGAGAGAGAGAGGGTGAGAGAGAGAGACAGAGAGAGAGAGGGGGAGAGAGAGGGAGAGAGGGGAGACAGAGAGGAAAGAGACAGAGAGGGGAGAGAAAGAGGGGGAGAGACAGAGGGGGAGAGAGGGGAGAGAGAGAGGGGGAGACAGAGAGTGGAGAGGGTGGGTGACACACAGAGAGAGAGGGTGGGTGGGTGACTGACTCGGTGGGTGACTGACTGACTGGGTGACTGACTGACTTGACTGACTGGGTGGGTGACTGGGTGGGTGACTGACTGACTGACTGGGTGGGTGACTGACTGACCGACTGGGTGACTGACTGACTGGGTGGGTGACTGACTGGGTGGGTAGGTGACTGAATGACTGACTGGGTGACTGACTGACTCGGTGGGGGGTGGGTAGGTGATTGACTGACTGGGTGACCGACTGACTTTGGGTGGTTGACTGACTGGGTGGGTGCGTACTTGTGGTGTCACACACACACACACACACACACACACACACACACACACACACACACACACACACACACACACACACACACACACACACACACACACACACACACACTCTCCCCCAACACACACACACACTTTCTCTCTCCCCCACCCCCCACACACACACACTTTCTCTCTCCCCCACCCCCCACACATACACACTTTCTGTGTGAGAGACAGAGAGAGGGTGAGAGAGAGAGACAGAGAGGGGAGAGAAAGAGGGGGAGAGAGGGGAGAGAGAGAGGGGGAGACAGAGAGTGGAGAGGGTGGGTGACACACAGAGAGAGAGGGTGGGTGGGTGACTAACTCGGTGGGTGACTGACTGACTGGGTGACTGACTGACTTGACTGACTGGGTGGGTGACTGGGTGGGTGACTGACTGACTGGGTGGGTGACTGACTGACCGACTGGTTGGGTGACTGACTGACTGGGTGGGTGGGTGACTGACTGAGTGTGTGACTGACTAGGTGGGTGGGTGACTGACTGACTGGGTGGGTGACTGACTGGGTGGGTAGTTGACTGACTGACTGGGTGACTGACTGACTCGGTGGGGGGTGGGTAGGTGATTGACTGACTGGGTGACCGACTGACTTTGGGTGGGTGACTGACTGGGTGGGTGCGTACTTGTGGTGACACACACACACACACACACACACACACACACACACACACACACACTCTCCCCCAACACAGACACACACACACTTTCTCTCTCCCACACACACACTCACACACTGTGGAGTATGAGGCACCGATCCAAGCAAGCCACCTTCCCCTGCACTCAACGCCCGCCCCAGACGGGCCAGCCCAGCAACCGGGGATGGAGGAAGAAGTGTACCTGTGCATGTGAAAAAGTGCCAAGACTCTGCCCTCCAGCTTCCCCACCCCATGACCGCCAGTCCCTCCAGCCTCCCCACCCCGTGCGCGCCAGTACCTCCAGCCCCCTCCCCCCATGCGCGACAGTACCTCCAGCCCCCTCCCCCTGTGCACGACAGTACCTCCAGCCCCCTCCCCCCGTGCGCAATAGTACCTCCAGCCTCCCCACCCTGTGCGCGCCAGTACCTCCAGCCCCCTCCCCCCCATGCGTGACAGTACCTCATCAGCTTCCCCCTCACACTCCGCCCGCATCGAGTGGGCAAGCATGGAAACGGGAGCGGGCAAGAATGGGCGCGGGCGTCGCCAGCTAGCCGTGACTGCGCACCACAACCACCCCGCTCCCCCCGCGCCCATCTCCCGCAACCCGGGAACGCAGGAGGCAAGGGGGCAAGGGAGAAACCTCCCCTCCCTCCCGTGGAAAGGATTCCCCCTCCCGAGGAAAGGATCCCCCGTCCTTCCCGAGGAAAGGTTCACCCCCAAACCCCCCCCCCCCCCGGCGGACACACAGGGACACACACACATACACGATACAAAGGGGAGGCATGAGAGGACATCAGTACTTACCTCTGTGCAGAGAAGGAAGGGCGGGCTTGACTGCTCAGCTCACATAGAGCATGACAGCACGCCAACACGTGTCTGCCCAATCAGGAAGGGGGATTTTTTTTTTTTTGGCGCGAGCAGGGAATTTGAAACAGAATTGCATGCGCTGCTTGGCAGGTTGCCAGCGGCCTAAATCCAGTCACCACGGGCGTGCGGGCATCCGTATTTGTCGAGCACTGGGTATATATATATATATATATATATATATATTTGTACTCTTGATGTACAACTTCTTATTAACTATATTCTTATGCTGTACAGTTAATTCCTTTTTAGAGCTGTTAACTTGAGTACACACAACAGTAGGGTCTGAAGTGCACTGAACATTTAATTTAACAAGATAATACTGGTTACCTATGATACTATCCCCCATGGTAAGTGCTGTGAAAGATCGACTAACTAATTGCAGAAAGATTATCCAAGTAGTTGACAAACCATTAGAGGCCAAAACCTCTGCTTCCTGTCGGTACTTTGCCTGCTGCAACAAAAATCTGAATCTGTAAGAAAAAAATGATACGTTTTGTGATAAAAACTACATGCCTACTACCAATCCACCACGTTCTAAAAAAACAAACAAAAACTTTGCTTAGGTGATTAATATGATTATTTCATGTTTGGACAGTTAGAGTGTTTTCCCAGTAACTACTGTATGGATCCCATTAACAAGCTCTTCTTTGTTCGCCGGCTTGGAATATTTCCCTTAGGTGATGTTTCCTAGCATACCACACCAGTTCTATGAGGTTTAAACCGGGGAATCTGCAAATATAGAAACAAAGACAGCACGTTAGTGACAAAAAAATAAAATAAAAAAGGCAGCTCACTACAGTTAATACAGTATTATACAGTACAGTACTACTGCTCAAAACAGTTACAATACTTTGGCGGCGTTCTGACCCAGTTGATTCTGCTTTCTTGGATAAAGGAAGCAGAGGCACTGTGCTTTGGGTCGTTATCCTGGAAGAACCGGTGACCAGGTGGAAATGCATCTCTGAATTAGGGTGCTATCGGGGTGAAAATGGACGCTTAGACAAACACTTTATCCATGATTCCTGGACAAAAAACAAATGCAACACTGTTATAGAGCGAAAGGGTAACATTCATACAGTACAGTATATTGTAACTAATGCTACTTTCCTGCCTAACACTGTTATACAGTACTGTGCTGTGAAAGGGCCACAGTAAGATACTGTACTATACTGTACATTTACTGTTCAGTCTAATTACTGTATTGTATACAGCACTGTCTAACACTCATACATGGTAATTGTAACATTTAGATACATTAGAATTAGTGTTCTGTCTAAGGAAATTAACAATTACTAAAACTGAAACACAGGGACTTACCTTTAAATATAATTACGGGTCCTGGTCCAAGTCTCGAGATTGCACCACACATGGTCCTTGAGTGGATGTTTGGGCCGAGATTTCAGGGCTAGACATTTTTTTTAAAACGGAAAGCCATAGGAGCAAATCTTTCAAAGGCGATTAATGTCTCATCAAAAATATAACATCATCAAACTTTTCTCCATTATCGATCCATGCACGTGCTTGGCCGACTCTTTTTATCTTGTTGGCCTCCCTTATCATGGGAAACACTCTGCAATTACAAGAACGAACGGGTAAAATGAATACTGTAATACTGTAGCATACCCAGAAATGTGATTATACAGTACTGGACTGTACATACAGTACTAGAATAAACATGATAGGAGCTGCAGTAGGTATTGTAACCAGAGACATGACACTTTTAACAACCACACTACTGTTTCTTTAGTACAGTTAAACACTTTACCTGACACGTCCATAGGTCCAGCCCAAATCACGTCTCATTTGTCTTAAGCTGGTCTCACACACTGTAAGATCATGATTCTTCTGCAGAATATCCCAAACCTCTGCAGCAGACTGCTCATCATTTGTATGGCTGATCTCATCAATCAGCCGTATCGCTTCCCTATAAGCAAAATGTTAACTATTAAAAGTATGCAAAGGCATGGGCACACTGTACAGTACAGTACTGTGGTCTTGTGTGAAGATAATATTAGAAGTATAGAGTAAGTGTATACAGTACAGTACATACTCGGTTCTGACTCGGCGGGTCCTTTTTACAATTTTAGTCTTCCCATGGGCATGATTCCAAACACAGTGCTCTCTCACCTTGACACTCGCTTCCTCTATCCATCGTTGGATGTGCATTATTCTGTATCCATCCTTGTACATGCACCTTATCGACATGCTACAATCCTTGGAAATTAGTTTTTTAGGAATTGCTGCATTAGAAAATGAATAAGCACGAATGAATGTATATTCGATCTGTATTCAATGTGTATTGCGTCTACATAAATTATGCTGTATTTAAAAGGTTAAGGGACATGTAAAGCAAACACCTACTTTTGATACCTTTCCAACGTGGCCCGCCCTGCACCGGATAACATCAGTGATACTGTGCATAAAAGCTCACACAAATTGCATAGCCTCACACACTGATCTTTTTCTGAAATTATTCTTGTCCTCTTATGCTTTCAGGTACTTTATAGTTGTTTTTCAGCTTACTGACTATGGGATAATCACATATTTATCACGAACATGCATATCTCTATGTATGTATCTCCATTTGTGTACATGTTCATCTTTATGTACATACTGCATATGCATGTTGCTTACCATTCATCTGTTTATGTATCCATCATGGTACCATCTATACTTACCTCTGATTTTAACTGTGTTCCCATTCATTTGACTGGGGGATAAGTCACCTTACCTGTATCAATGGATGGTTTTGGTCTGTCCATCTATCAAGCTGTTGTCATCTTTATCTGTGACACTGTCTTCAGCTATTAAGTATGTGTATGCACTACCTGTCATTTGTATATATCCAGAGAGAGATAGAGGAAAGAAAGAATCCCTATATTGTAGCACTATAAATTACCTGGGCTATACCTCATTTTTTCAGGATATATATAGGCAATAATCACACAATTATAGTGTCATACCAAGTCTAGTAACAGTTATATATAATACTGCAATACTAGTACTTTAGCCCCACCTCTTCGGTTCTTTTTAATTGATTTTATTTAGTTTTTTGTCCTGCATTTGTGGCTTTCCAAACAGTTTTATTTTAGAGTACTTAATAAAGATTATGTTTTAACGAGGGTGTTTTCTCTAAGTGCCATAGTATAGGGATTCTTTCTTTCCTCTATCTGTCAATACCCCATTCCCTTTGAGCACCACCCTTTCCTTGATGTTTGGCTTTCTCTTTTTCCCTCCCCTATATGTTTGAGCAGGGCAGTATCTGCATTATCTACTAACGCAGTCCCTTTTTGTATACATATATCCAGAGAGAGACATCAATACCCTTTATTTGTATTTTATTGAATGTCTGTATCGCTGATTCCCCCACCCTATGGGAGATGTGGTGGCTACCGGGTGTGTGTGGTGCTTTACCAGTGGCTCACAGGAGGCCTGGACCTCTGCTGCTGGGAGCCTGGGTGTACCTGATCCGTCTGGTGACAGTGCCTCCACCTGTGAAGGATCCTAGCACTGCTGGATACCCCCTTGCACAGGACCCAATACAATAGACACACACTTGCATATAATAACAGTTTACCGAACACAGGTAAAACTAGGTATATCACTATCCCACATACAATATAGGCCTCGCACGGCCATAACCCTACAGTGTCCTTCAACTGTAGTGTCCACACCATGATGGAATTCCCCGAAAGTACTGAGGTGCCCCTGGGCACCCAACCTCCCTGGTGTCCACAAGAGCCAACCCACCCAATGTGTGCGACAGCGCTGCCCACAGCAACTGAAATTGTTATAGTTGGTGCATGTTGTGAGGTACCTACCCAGGTGCTCCAGCACCCGGGTATGGCCGAAAATCAAAAGGGATCCGCTGATCCAGTGACGTCATTGTCAGCGAAGCCTCTGCCTCTGCATGGGATGGGTTCCAGCTGGATGGTCCCACCATGAAGAGAGTATCTGATAGTATGGTTGTGGTCTGGTCCCAGACCATAGGCCGCAAGTCACCATGTGGCGTCTTCACTTGCACTATACACTAACTGTATGCAGCTACTGGGGAAATGTCCATAGCTATGGGTTTCCCTGTAGCAGCCACAATCTGATTAGGTGAGTGGGGCCTATCTTGGACCTAAGGGGGTAATCTAGCCTAGTCTGGGGGCCACTGACACCCAGACCCTACCTTCCTCATCCTGGCTTCAACTGACTCCCTCCCCTCATGATGAATGCAGCAGCCCTATTGGCTGAGCCGCGCCGCATGATCCGGCTGCCCCAGGGGATCTTGGAAGATGTAGTTCCCCTGCGGAGCTATACAGGAGATGGCCGCCACTGCTCCTGTGTCAATGCACATGCGCACCTTCCTAGCCTGTTCTCCGCAGCCTCAGACCCTCTCTGCGCATGTGCGATGTCTACTGCACGTGTGGCACATAACAAAGGCGGCACCCTTATCGGCGTCTGCCTCCAAGCACCGGAGTGCTCCCTGTGCCGCCCGCACCTCCCGACGAGTCTGCCTCCATCCCCGGCGACACCCGCACTGGCCACAAGTGCCCTCGCACAGTGGAGGTAAGGGGGGATCTAAAGGGAGAACCAAGGAGGCCTGGCTACATGTCTTTATTTATATAGTGCCAAAAGTGTACTCAGCGCTTCACAAATAACATAGTACAGGGAATTATAATAATACAACAAGCGCAGCAAAATCTGACAATAGGAAAGGAAATCCCTGCCCCGAAGAGATTACAATCTAAGTGGTATGATGGGAGACTTACATAGACAGCAGGTGAGGGAATAAGTACTGTAGATGGCAGTGCTTGGTCACAATGGGTGGTAGGAGTGACTGTAGGTGGGACAATAGCCATGAGTGCGGGCTATTAGGATGCTTGATTTGTGGGGCGAGTTTTAAGGTTAGTCAGTTTTAAATCAGAAGGTTAACACCATTTCCAGGGAAGAGATGGCAGGGAGGCATGGGTGAGAGCAGATGTGTATGACTGGGTTCAGGCTTAGGGGAGATCCTTAGCTGCAGGAAGGAGTAGATACAGGATGTGAATAGAGGATTTGTGTTGGTGTTTTTTATTGAGGGGTAAATAAGTTGTTGGGAGAGAGATGTATAAATAATGGTGCAGTGGGGAGTGGGGAAGTTGGAGAGAAGAGAGACGTTCACAAAGGAGAGTGAGGAAACAGTAAACAGAAAAAGCAATAGGGAGGGCACAATGAGAAGCAGGAGGAGAGACTTCCCAGTTATTGGACGATAGGAAATGTACAAATAATCACAGCATTTAGAAAGTCAAATTCTCACAGTTGCAAAGTTGTTGTTGTGCTGCAGATTCCAGATCTTCCTCTAATCTTCACCTCCAATTTCAACTCCAAAATGAACTCCACAGACAATTTAAACGTGACACTTTGATGTTACACACAGCCATATATTATTATAACTAGTTGCATAATTGCCAGACTAAGGGGCCTATGCAATAAAGGTTAATAAAAAAAATCGCCGGGCCATTTAAATCGCCGTTTTTGTGAGCGTTGCTATCACGGTATTCAGAAAGCGTCGATTACCTGTGATAGAAAAATTCACAAAACGGGTGAGTTGCCGTCAGCGTGATGATCGCCTCTCTGAAAAGGCCTTACCCGGCTATTCCTTTCTGCTGCAGAGAGAGCTGCTCAGAGAGAGCCGCCTCTCCCTCCGCAAATCTCATCCGAAATTTATGTTTTGTAATGTACATTTTATTACTAGTGAGATGAGCAGGGGGTCACTGGAGCAGAACCGCGTTGATTTCAGGTCCGGGGACCCCCTGCTTCCCGAGATACAGATCCCGTTATGGGGTGCCGGTATCACCTATGCATTTAATTCCCTCGGTCACGTGATGCAGGACATTTACATGCATAGGAGATACCGACACACCATAATGGGGCCTGTATCTCAAGAAGCAGGGGGTCCCCGAGGCTGAAATCAAAGCGGTTCAGCTCAGGAGACCCCCTGCTCCCACACAGTATTAATAAAATGACATTAAAGCAGCTTCATTACCTTAGCGGATAGCCGCTAAGGCAATGAAGGGGTTAAACTCCAATGCCATGTTTATTTTGGGTAGGGGGGGGGGGGGTGGGTGAAGGTGGTATTTTGTCCATGATGGTTGTTTAAACCTTGCGGGGGGTTTGTGGGTGGAGTTAACCCCTTCATAACCTTAGCGGTTAATACCGCTAAGGTAATGAAGGGGTTAACCCCTCCCGCTACCCACCCTGTAGGCCTAAACCAACATCCTTGCGGCTACTACACCCTTCACCCACCACCGCTACCCACAATACTCACAACAGACCCACTACCCACCCACTACCCACCTCCTAGGCCCCCAATAAACCATTACAATATCTAATAAACACCAAGACACAACCCACCCACCCCCTGTGCCCACACATAAAACCATTCTTTATTATTTTACACGCAGGATTAATACCACATGCCAGGTCCCCACAGGTGTCCGCAGGCCCCACAGTGCACCCCGGGGGTACCCACGTGTGTCTGGGGGCCCTTGGGTGGTTCCCGCTAGGCTCTGTGGGCCTCCAGGTGGTCCCCACGGGCCCTAATGTCTGGGGGTCACCAGGTCATCCCCATGGGTGTCTGGGGCCCCTCGGGTGATTCCCATGGGCTCTGGGGGCCCTTGGGTTGTTCCCACGGGGGTCTGGGGGCCATAGGGTTCCCAAGTTCCTCCCTGCAGGTGTCCATGGGTCCTCAGGTGGTCTCTGTGGGTGTATGGGGTCCATGGGTGGTACCCATGGGTGTCCGGGGTCCTCAGGTGGTCCCCGTGGGTCTCCGCTGCCCTGTGGTACCATTCCTGTATGTAAAAGAACAAAAACATTGCCTACATTTAAATAAATACACCTCCCCCCCAACCAAATACATACAGTACAGTAATGGGCAAAATAACTATTATCCAGATATGGATAATAGATTATTTGCCCATTATTAAACACAACATTAGCATGCAGCATAAATAAAGTAAATAATACCGTTCTACTTACCCCTGCCAATGGGAAGGATGTCCTCGTCAGTTTACTGCAGGTCCATGTCCTCTGTTTGAATAAGTGAAATAGACCGCTGTCACCTTAAATGATTTGAACAATGTAATTATAAATGACAGGTGCTGTAAGGGTGTTAAATACAATAGTATCGGTGGTGATCAAAGAGTTTGATCAAGAAAGAAACCCTTCTAGGTAGCAATCTCTTGTCATGTGTGTAGTGTCATATTTAATGGACTTAATTGGTCCAACAGTTAGATACTGTATGTCTGTGTAGTGCCCATGTCCTCTATTGCCAGAAAAAATACATAGCAAAATACATTCATATGGCCCCTAACACCTTAATCACCTTAGCGGTTATTAACCACTATAGTAATTAAGGGGCTAACCCACCCTACCCCACTACCCACACGGGAGGCCTAACCACCCACGCCGGACCCACTATACCCACCCTGTACCCATTGAGTGGCATAGTGGTACATCATACCCATATAATATGTGCATGATAAGCCACTATAGCACTAAATGGGCACCTAATCAAAATACATGAATGCCCAAAAGACACAATAATAAAACATACAAAAGCACCTAAACACCCCAATTCAATAAATAAAAACACTAGCCAACAAATGCAATTAATAAAAGCACTAACCAACTAAACAATGAATTTATTGAACCACTAAGCAACAAAGCAATTAATTAGTAAAAGCACTAATCAACTCAACAATGAATTAATGTAACCAGTAACTGACAAAGTGAGAATATGACGTAAGGGGGGGGGGAGGGGAGGTGTGACATAACAGCACTGGGATCTAAGCAACCATTTTAAGTCAGCATCCATGTTAGGTTTTGTCTGAATGAACGGGGTATGAGAATGGACGTTTTGAAAGAGATTTTTGCTTCCAATTTTTAAAGTGATAATAAACCACGCAGCTAACTGAAAAACCTTGAGGAGAAGAGCAAAGTGCCAATGTTATGAAAATAAAAGACAGATAACGCACTGTCTCGCATTCCGAGGGAGGTGCCCATGAAGTCCTGTATGTAGAGTAAAAGTCACCGACCCGTATAAGGAATATTAGCTGAGTCATTTCATTTCTAATATGAATTCCATAATAATGTTATTAACTCGATGTGTTCATATTCATATTTTGTTTACCTTATATGCTTACGTAGTGACGCACACGCAACCTCGTATAGGGGGCGTGGGCTTAGTATTTTGTGTATAAATAAGGCCTGTATGCCATCATGTCGTTGGGAGAGTTTTGATTTGAAACTCTCCTCTGCGTGTGCACCGTACACTGCAATAAACTTATTTGTCATTCTGCAATGATCCTCAGATTATGACTCTTATTTATTCACGCTTTTCACATAACCAACAAAACTATTAATTAATAAAACAAGTAGGCAACACAACCATTAAAACCAGAAACCAACACAAGACATCATAAATTCAATTAGAAAATCAATCGCACAAAATACTAAAAATAATGCAGAAAAATGACAAACAATACATCCACATAATAAACAGAAATAGAAAAAATCACATTCAATACAAAGCAAGCAATTACTTAAAAAAGCATTGGCTAATAATGTATTAATCTATACCCTAAAGGTGTACAGATTAATACATTATCAGTCAATGGGCAATAAAAAACATTAAAAAAAATACATATCAAATCGAAAAACCTGTAAAAAAATACATTTACATGCATTCAATATTTTACTTACCTTTAGAAGCATTGACCCTCTGACTCCCGGGGAATAAGGAAGCTCACGTACCGCGAAGGCCTCAAACTCCATCCGATGCCATCTGCCATGAGATCCTGATCAGGTACAAGTATTTTTTTCATAAACACTTATTAACATCTGTATCTGGGGCAGTGATCTTTACTGGTACTATAAAAGCAACAATCCTTTCTTTCTTTTTTTCCTTTCTTTCTTTCTTTCCTTTCTTTCTTTCCTTTCTTTCTTTCTTTTCTTTCTTTCCTTTCTTTCTTTCCTTTCTTTCTTTCCTTTCTTTCCTTCTAATGTGAGCACTTTTAATGAGAATTATAGGCTAAAGCAGTAAAATTCTGGGCATTACTGAAATCCCTGCTCTCTGATTGGTCAGAATTCCGGGCATTATTCATTCAGTAATGCCCGAACTTTTTGACAACTTGCCAACTCACCTCAAAGCAGAGATGCGGGGGCTCGCGAAAAAAAACGTCAAGTTTAAATCTTAACTGCAGCAGCCCTGCTCTCCTCACTGATCACACTGAACATCTCTCCCCCCTCTCTCACAGCTGCTAGTACTGTCAGAAGCTGCTGTGTCCCAACTGGTAACTTTGTTGCTTGCAACAAAGTAATATTTCTCACCACATCTATTGCCTGTGCTACTGTAAGGTAATTTGTATTTATTTTTATTTAGTTATAGTTAATATCACAATCCCCCCACTTCACTCCCACAGCCCCCCCTCACCCACCTCTCCCCCTCCATTCCCCCCAATTCTCCCCCTCACCCCTTTTCTCCCCTCACCTCTCCCCCCCACACCTCTCTCTTCCCCCCTCACCTCTCTCTTCCCCCCCTCACCTCTCTCTTTCCCCCCCTCACCTCTCTTTCCTCCCCTCACCTCCCTCTTACCCCTCACCTGTCTCCCCTCACCACCACTTCTCTCTCCCCCCGTCCTTCACTTCTCTCTTTCCCCCCTCCTCCACCTCTCTCTTCCCCCCCTCACCTCTCTCTTCCCCCCTCGCCTCCCTCTTCCCCCCCCTCGCCTCCCTCTTCCCCCCCCTCGCCTCCCTCTTCCCCCCCTCGCCTCCCTCTCCCCCCCCTCGCCTCCCTCTTCCCCCCTCACCTCCCCTTTCCCCCCCACCTCCCTCTTCCCCCCCCTCGCCTCCCTCTTCCACCCCTCACCTCCCTCTTCCTCCCCCTCACCTCCCTCTTCCTCACCACCCTCTTACCCCTCACCTCTCTCCCCCCACCACCACTTCTCTCTTCCCCCCTCCTTCACTTCTCTCTTTCCCCCCCTCACCTCTCTCTTCCTCCCCCCCCCCCCCTTCACCTCTCTCTTCTCCCCCCCCTTCACCTCTCTCTTCTCCCCCCCCTTCACCTCTCTCTCCCCCTACACCTCTCTTCCCCCCTAAACCTCTCTCCCGCCCCCCAGCCCTCTCATCTTATACTTTACTACTTTATCCTACACAGGTATACTAACTACAAAAATGTATCTTTTTTTATGAAATTTTTTATAGTCTACATTTAACCTATAATAGTAATAATCCCCTCAGAACATGGGCATTACTGGCCAATAATGCCCTGGTTGGAAGAGTTGAAGGCCCGAGGCGAAGCCGAGGGACTTTAACCCAGCCAGGGCATTATTGGCCAGTAATGCCCTGTTCTTCGGGGATTATTACTTAAATAATTACCTAAGCTGCTGATCGATCCATTTTTCTGTGATCAATCGGCAAATATTCTCCCAGGGCTATTGAACTGGTTGATTTCTGACTCAGTGCTACAGTCTGTGAAATACTACAGCTGCAATGTAACATTATATTGCTAAGTGTAACACATTATTGTTACAGATTCCAGCTCAGCCATAGACAGTCTACTGCTGGGAACACTGCAACATATCTGTTTGTGATAATTGTTGCCAACGGGCAGAGCTCAAAAAGGTGTGTGTCCGCCTGTTTGAAGAGGAAGTGGATATTACTTTCTAAATGGTTGCTAAGCAGCCAAAGGATGCTCAATACATTATTAATACTCCTTTAAAAAGGAGTTAGAGTAGGAAAAAAACGATTAAAAAAAGCAGCAAGATTGATCTAATACTACACAACTTTTTTATTAAAAAAAAAAAAGCAAACAGCAAAAGTCTTGCAGCTTTAACGCCACTTTTGAGCTGTACTTATAGCTTTAGTGTTTTTGTAGCTGAGGCACAAGAGTTCCAGGAAAAAACATTTGAGTTCTTGGAATAAATATAATTTAGGAACAACAGTGCTAAGATTCCCTGAAAGTTATTTTGAGCAAGAAGGGACAGAAGGTGTTTGTTTGGGCCTGAAAAGTAGAATATGAGCTTTAGAGGCAACACAAGAGAAACCCAGCAAGAGAAGGCCAGGCTTCAAAGTGTAATGTTTACTTATGGGAAAGCATTTATTTTGCTTTGATGCTGAATAAACGTCTATATGTTACAGCACGCCAAATGTTATATGCTCAACATGTAATTATTTGCACTGTGTAGCAACCTTAAAAATGAAATATTTTTTTTATATACACTAAAAGCAAGGAAATGCTTTTTTACATTTTTTATTTCTGTCAACAGTCAGATTGAATGCAACAGCATCTCTAAGGGTAAGCTTACCTATCACACGAAATAACATTCCTCAACTGAATTCTTCTTCATGCTGTTCAGAGGTAACCAGATGGGAATAGAACATAAACGAATAGTTCTCTAAGCATTATGCAGTTTGAAGAGTGAAGTTAGGATGATTTAAGGTTGAACCAGAGAGACGTCATATTGTCTTTATATGCACTAAGCACACAGCACTTATTCCCTCACCTGCTGTCTCTGTAAGTCTCCCACCACACCTCTTAGATTGTATGCTCTTCTGGGCAGGGATTTCCTTTACTATTTCTGATTTTGCTGCACTTATTGTATCATTTTAATTCCCTGTACTGTATACACTTTTGGCGCTATATAAATAAAGACATACAATACAATACAATACTAACTGTATAAGGTTGACACTAGCACTTTAATAGTTAATAGAATTAGCAGAGAAAAGGCACAGAAATACAATGTCCTAGTTATCTAGAAGTAGCAAGGTCATTAATACAAAGGGGCCTTAGAGAAATACTGAGACAGTGAGAGAATTTGGGGAGTAGAAAGAATGGGCTATAGTGGGTCCCTTTGGTACCTATAAAGACATGGTTATGGACATGCTAAAATAAGGGATGCATCCTTGGTATGTTTAAGGAGGCAGAAAGGTGGAAGATAACATATGAAAGGAATGGGACGAACGAGGAACAGTATGTTATCGGTGAAATAATATATACTGAAATTGCAGTTTTCACTGTGGAAAACAAGAGCATACATGGGTAATTCCGGATATCCTGAAATCTGGTATGTGTGTGATCTTGTGTATATTGAATGTAGAACTACCAAAGAACTTAAACTGATACCATCATGACTGTAGTTCTCCGCTCATAACTAAGAAATGCCCGTTCAAGACTTATAAGATGCTGTCTATCTGTGTCTCTGAATAAATATAATGAAAAATAATTTGGTCCGTGGACTTATTGACAGAGATGTGATACACCTATATTTTCTAAATGGAGGCAAGCTATATACTGTACAAGACACAGGCATTTTGATATCAGTATACTGCACCGAAACACTTTATTCGAGCAAATACCCGGTATGTACCTGGCAGATACCTGGAATGCGCCGCTCCTCACCTCTGACAAGCCCCGTTGCATTTGCCTTCCCAGCCTGGGTTCATGCCTGGCTGACGGGCGGCTGATCTGTTAAATGATAATGATTAGGATGTAATAGGCTGCAATGCTTCGCGTGTCTACCAGATGGCATAAATTCATGAATTGTAATGCAGTATATATATATATATATATATACTGTGCAGTATTGCAGCCAGCGGGAATAAAATGCTTCAATCCCTGCTGGAAAATAACTCAATGCACTCGGGCAGAAAACAGTCACAAACCTCAATACACCCGGGTATACCCGAATTCGTGGGACTAGCCGAGCTCGAATAAAGTGTGTCGCCAGTGTATCAGATTTTTCTTTCGGCCTTCTGTTGATTTTGTTGTTTGGACATATGCTGATGCAGCGGCCGTTATTCGAACACATCACGGCGCCGATTTTGAGTTCTCTGCTGTTCCCCACACAGCATGAACGCGGCCAATCGCCCCAGGCACCCGCGCTTATCGCGGATGTTTTGTTTGAATTTCATGGATTCTGTTTCTTCGTTTGCAATAAAATGGATGAATTGTAATGTGTACAGTACTGTGTTACTCTGTCAATTTCATGTTTTTAATAGCCAGAACACTAAAATTCGTTTTTCTGCACTCGCCGCGCTCGCATCTTAGTGCGGGGAGGCTGGGATTCATCCCTCGGTTTCAAATCGGGATTCCCATGTACATGACGCGTGAAGTGTTCGAATAACGGCCGCTGCATCAGTAATAACTATTCATCCTGTTTCATCCAGACTTTGAAGTTCTTTCATGTGGTACACAGCAAGTTATTTGAATGCAGCAGTGCGCTCACCACATCTGGCACAGTATAAATGAATAGGGATTTCAATCACGTAAGTAGCTGGGTATCAGTTTCTGCCTGTATTGTAACTCAGTCCTTAGTGACTCGTTCTATACTGTATATGTAGCCAGCCTCATTGTATCTGCAGCCGCGGGATTCCCTCTACGAATTCCGCTAGCAGCGTGGAAGCCTCATTACAGATGGTCCCATTCAGAAGTAATGGACCCCCTGCGTTGATACCTGAAGAAATCCGTGGCTTTCACTGTTACTTCAGACAGCTGCAGGTGTTGTTAGGTTGGCTACATCTTTATGCTTCTTTAAGCTGTTTGTTTAATTTATTAAGGAGACACAGGCTATAAGTAGGGAGCTGTTTATAGGAAAGTAAATATGCTGCTGATATCAAGCACTGTGGTGTTTAGAACTTGCATTCAGCATTCCTATACAAATATATTACATGGCAATAATATCTGTCAAATATCCAGCAGTAGTAAACAAGAGCCCAGCAATGTTAAAGCCAAAGAACTATATATTTTTTTCTCTCAGACAGAAGACGTTCACTTTTTTTCAGACAATTCAGCATATAGAATTTTTTTTAAAGAAAAATGGTACAATTTCAAATCTACATTGGTTTTTTTTCTGTAACAGTTTGATTGTGTGATACTCTCCAGCAATGTAATAATTTCTGTTTACTGAGTTACAAATCCCATTGCCAAATATAAAATGTGAAAACAGATGGTAGTTGGTAGATGATGGCACATAAACGTATTATTTGTTACTGTAGTTCTTGAAATGCCCTTGTGCTTATTTTATATTAGCTAAAGTAGAATGAAATGTTTATTCTTTACATAACAAAGATGCTCTGGGCTCTTTAGTATGTGCACTGTTTTTTACATTTTAGCTTCTCCCGAAGTTACACTTGCCCTAAGTGGGTGACTACGTTCCATTTAAAATAAGCTTGGAGAATGTCTTTTAATTATTTTTCTGTATTATGGGTATAACACTTTCTCTTAAACAGTCACTCCAAGTGGCACTTTAAAAAAAGAAAAAAAATCTTTTTTTTGTATTAATGTATGCAGCCTTAGATTGCCTTAATTGAAAATTAATTACTTAAGCTGCAGATCGATTCATTCTGCCGTGATCGATCAGCAACAATCTTGCTTCACAGGGTTCACTAAATGGCTGCATTTCAGTGTCAAACCAATCCTTCAGTCAGTGTAACTCAGCAGCTACAATGTATTCTTATATTACTAAGGCAACAGTATTGTTACAGTTTGCAGCTCAAACTGCTTGGAATATTGGCCTCAAATGATCACAAACAGGAAAGTGTTACAAAGATCTTGCAGTGCTGGGGAGGTGGGATAAAGCCTGCTATAGTAATCAAAGCATGCTCAGTATATTAAAACTCATTAAAATGACATCGAGTTGATTTTTTTTTTACTAAGTATTATCTAAAACTGATTTATTAAAAAAAACACACGTAGGATTTTGCTTGGATTGTCCCTTTAATGTTGTATTTATAAAGTTAATATGCATTATGCTTTATTTAACTTCTGCACCGGCGGGTTATTATGCTTTATGTACAATATGTTTTGTTATAGGATGGGCTCTCTATAAAACAGAAGGATCTACTTTTCTGAATATTGGGCTTTACAACCGCAAGGTTATAAAGTTCAGGGGATACTTCACGTGATATCCGGATCTAAAGGGACACTTGAAACCTTTAGCTCATTTAGGTTGTAAATGAAGATGTTTATGTGGTTTGTCTAGACACAGGGATGTTTCTATTAGATCAATTACATTTTGCTCTGTGACTGTGTTTGGCAGGGGGGTGAGGCAGGTGAGGGGGGCGGGGGTACCATAGCAATATATCCTGATGTTACGAACATGCAACTTGCGTGTTTTACCACATGTCTTTTGTTGGTGGAAATTTAAACATATACAGCCATGTTTTGAACTTTATATAATATGCTGCTGATGGGGCAGGCACACCTAAAACTTTCTGTTATAACCACCCTGCCTTGAATAAATAGTAAGATACGCCCAAGTATGTCTTTTTATTAAGTTTTTCCATGAGTGTGTGTGACTTGTCTTAATCCTACTTTAACACTGTACATGTTTGCATGTCCAAGGAGGATGGCGGTCTTAAGCAGTCAGGACTTTGAGGACTTAGTGGGAACTACACTGTATAAGTGCAAGTATGCCTGGACTTCTATTTCTATTTGAGAGTAGCACATATATGTCTGAGTCAATACAATGTTTTGCTGACATACCTCTGTGTGCTGTCTCTCTTTGCTGTTCTGCTGCCCTGCTGGATGGTAACGTAATAGAATATATATACCAACGTTGCCCGCTGCCTGCTGCCTGCATGCTAGAGTCTCTGGGAATGTTGGTTGAGTATTAGGCTGCGTCCATAGATGGACAAGCCATGCTGAGGCGTGCGGACGCTCCGCGCTGTGCCCCTGCATCCTTAATGAGGATGCCTTGAGAGGGGGCTCACGCGAGCGTCCGCAGGCGTGCTCAGGCTTTGGAGTTTTCAGCCGAGCGCCAAGCTGTTTTTCAGAGCGCTGTCGGCTGAAAACATCCAATCAGCCTGAAGCAACGTCAACGTCACGGTGCGTGACGTCGGTGCCGTGACATTGACGTCAGTGCGTCGTGGGCGATTGGCCCAGCGACGTCACTGCCCCGCCTCCAACCACCTCCCCCCGGCTCCCTTCGTGCACGCCGTGCAATCGCGCTGACTGAAGCAGGCGAGCCTCAGCGTTAGCGCGCCTCCGCTCTCCCCACATCTCTATGGCCCGGGCCTTAGGCTGAGGCCCCGCTGCGATCGGCGGCGCATGCGCACGCCCCTTACCCCAAGTGTGCTGGTCCCCGCTGCCGCCATTCGACAGGGTTGACTGCGTGCTGTGACGCGTCAGCCCGCCGTAGCTGCAAGCTCCTGGTGGTTTTCAGTGCTGACGCGTCACGTGGTGCGGCAGTCAGCAAATGAGGAGGGGAGCTGTGGAGCTGCCTGGAGCTACGGGAGGGAGGTCTGATCTGTCCTCTGTACAGCATGGCAGCATTCCCCCCCCTCCCCCCTCCGGTGCCCATTTCGCAGGCTCTGTGTGTGTATGTGTGTATTTGTTGTGTGTGTTGTGTGTGTGTGTGGGGGACAGACGCCGACCGACCGGGGGGAGGGGGAGGGGAGGAGCAGCACGGAGAGCGATCAGCAGAGGGCATGTGTGGGGCTCACTGCACCCTGTTGCAGCCTTGGAAACCCCCGCTGCAGCCCTCCGCTCAAACCACGCCCCCCCTCCTCCTCAAACCACGCTCCAGCTTCCGCTCCCTACAGACCGCGGGTAGCGGCCAATTGCCTCTCAGCGCGCCGCCTGCATGCAGTGCGGGCGCGCTGACTGAGGCAGCGGGGCCTCTGCCTTAACCACACGGCCTTCACACACATTATCTGGGACTTTATTCAACCGTGTGAGCACCTTGCATGTGAAATCACACTACCAGCCATTGTGTCCGACACAAGCTATACTTATCTTGCAGGCATGATTGTGATTAGGGGATGTCCTCAGACTGTTTTAATCATTTGTGTCCTAGATATTACTGAATAAATGTATTATGTTTTGATGTGCTTAAGTGCTTTTTGGGCTTCTGTTTGTTCTTGTAGTAATATTATTATCTGCCTTTAGCACCGTCAGGGGCTATTTATTATTAGCCTTTACTTTGACCTGACAACAGCATCATTTCTATTGGTTTAGTCTGCTGCGGGTATTTTCTGTGTTTTTATATATATATATAAATATATAGTGAGAGAGAAAAAGGCCCTAAATAAAGCACTCTAGTATTTGTATCAGTACAAATCACATAAGGTTTATGTGAGGGCAGAGGAAGGTCCCTCTACGAGGACCGAAACGTTGGCGGCCCTGTGTTCACAATACACACTTTTTGGATTATTACTGCGGTGTGCTGTCTTTTGTCATCAAGATCCCCCTGGTTACCACGTCTATATGCTTCATATGGGACAAGCATCTGCCTTCTAACAAACGTGAGTGCAAACCTCCATAGCAATGACTATATATATATATATATATATATATATATATATATATATATATATATATATATATACACACACACAGGCAGTCCTCGGTTATTCTACACAATGCGTTACTCAAAATGGCGTCGGATAGCGAAGCGTTGTAAAGCGAATCACATTTTCCCATAGGAACACTGTTTAAATCAAAAGTTCCGTTCCTGAAGGCATTTTTAATGCTAAAATACACCAAATATTTTACGCAGGCAATACGATATGCAGCACACACATAAATTATTATTTATTGAATCCAGAACTGTATAATAAAACTGTTAGACATGTTTAAAGGCATAAATACACCACTAAACCTTCACACAGACTGATCTGGATGATTTCCCTGGCTGCAGCCTTCTGATTGACATAATGTTGCAACTTTGCAAAGCGTTGTAAAAGCGTCGGATAAGCCATTTCGGCGTCGTAATACCGCCCATAGGGATGCATTGGACAGCGTCGATAAGCCATTAGTCGTAAAACGAAGCGTCGTAAAACACGAGGACTTACTGTAGACACACACGCTTAGTATATGTGAGGATTGGCGCTAGGTCCTGCCCCCGTGACAGGTCCCGTGATGACAGGCGTGAGGCGCTGCAGACAAGGGAAGCCACCCACAAGCGCAGCGCCGTAAGCAGGGGCATACCCGCATGTTCGGGCTTAGGCCCTGCGCCCGCATCACGTCCCATGACACCATGGGTGACGCATCACACCGCAGGAAACCTCGCACCGGCACCACACCACAGAGCACAAGAGGGGTTAATCTGTAACTCCACTCTACCTGAGGTTCACCTGCACCTGCAGCTCACTCCGTCTCAACTCTACCATTCGGCACCTATTACTGAGTAGCTGATTCACTCTAATCTCTGGCTACTGCTTGCGAGCTGCCTTTTGGTCACCAGCCCTTTATATGCTCAGCCAGCCCTCTGACAAATTGGCTGAGCATAATCTTTTGTTCCTAACGTAGTACTTACCTCAAGTTTCTGTTGCCTTGTCTTTGCCTTGCGTATTCTGTTCTTGTTTGTTCCTCAGTGTTTTGACCTCAGCATTAACCTGGACCCTCGACTTCTCTCTACCTTGATCTCGGCTTGTATCTGGACCTCTACCCTCTTCGCTCCTGGACCCCGGTGACCCTGAACAACCATCCAACTTCTCCAACCCCTGACCACGGCGAGTATTACGACTACCCTCATTTCTCCAACCCTGACCCGGCTATACGACTATCACTCTGCACTCCGTATGCGCTCACGTGGCTGGAGGTCAGTGTACACTAACATTCCCACCTCTGCCTCGCAGTCCCGTTTTGTTTGTGGTGATAACCCGTTACAGTATGCTCAGCCCCACAAACATGGATCCCGCTGAGGTGAGTCAAGTCTTGAGCACGCACGCCAACATGTTTGACAGACTGGAAAAATATCTGGAGCAAAATAACCAACGCATGGAGTTGCTCCAACAGACCTTTCAGTCCATTACTGATCAGACGCAACATTCCCCTTCCCACTCTGTGTCCCCTGTGGTACCAGTCCCTGCACCCATTCCTGGCCCACAGCCTCCGAACCACAACATCCCACCCCCAATCGCTATGGTCGTGACCTACATGGTTGTCGTGGTTCTCTTCACCAATGCTTCATCCAATTCGAGCTGATGCCTTCTCGTTTTATGTCTCAGTGATCTAAAGTGGCATACATCATTTCTTTATTGATTGACAATGCCCTGGCGTGGGCCCCACCCATCTGGGAATCGAGGTCGGACCTCACCAGGGACATCGCACGCTTCACCAAGGAGTTCCGCAGAGTCTTCAACACACCTGCACGCAAGGTAGATGATGAAGTCGTAAAAAATGTAAATAAATAGTTAAACTATTATAAATAGGTTATCATGAAGATATAAATACCACTATTATAAGCAAGTAATAATATAGTTCAATAAAGTTTATTTGAAAGCAAGATGAGTGCCAGTGAAGTGATGCTGCTCATAAGAAGTGTTCTTGTAGTCACTTTGGAGATTTTCCTAGACAATAAAAGAGCAAAACACTAATATGGCGCAATAAAAGAGATTTATTAGATACAAATAGAATAAGATAAAAAAAATGCCAACTCACAAACTTCTGTGTTCTGAAATAGCTTGTAAAAGTTATAAAGATCCATTCAGCCTAGACCAAGGGTCCATGAGATGCTATAATAAATCTATTTTATTGCGCGTAGAAGTGTTTTGTGCTCTTATCTTTTAGTATATACATACATATATATATATATATTTGTAGACCAAAACAGCACACATAAGCGATACGTGATCAGTGATACATTATATAATGAAATATAAGGGAGTGCTCACCCAATGTTAAATCTGTCCCTAAGATGCAGCCAGAACGGCAAAGGAGAAGAGGGGCACAGCTCACAGCGGAAGCGTCAGCAAGCGCAGATAATGAGGGCAACTCCAGACAAGGGTAAAAATATACATGAATCTTTAATGGTCAGTTAAGCACAAAAATAGGACCACGCACCAACGCGTTTCATACGTTAGGACTTTCTGTGCTATAATTATACTCCTTGAGAAAGGGCAGTGCATGCCCTAAACGCATGGGAGGAGGTTGCTCTATTTTTGTTCGTCCTGAGTGTTCATTTTTTAATGTTGTTAGAATAAACTTCAGTTTTATTTTTACCTGGTGAGTCCCTGTGCTATTTGGAAAGGCAGCGGCATCGATCTTCTACCTTTCTCTTTTTCTGGGAACACATAGGGATCATCCTCATCATCTGAATAAGGCCTGAAGGGACACTGCTCTGTGTGGCTGGGCTCTTTACACCAGAAACACATTTTGTTCCCCATTCTTGCAGTCTGTATTTGACTTCAGCTGGGCGGCCATTTTAAAATACCATGCAGGTTTTTTTTCCCCCTCAAGTGGTGGGGTAGACTTTGGTCACAGCATCAGTCCCCTGTGTGGGTCACCGTCTGTCGCAGTCCTCCCAGTAAAACTGTGGCTTTGTGGATTTCTTCAGTGCAGTGTAGTTTTCCTGCCTGGATGTGTAGCCCTTTAATTCTGGTCACTGCTGCATGGGATTCTTTGTTTTTGTTGCTCAGGCTGTTTGTAGGACCTGTAGCAGGCAAAAGCACAAAAAAATCACAGGCAGTCTCCGGGGCCCCTTTGAACTTTAAGTGCCACCTCTCATCCCAACTTCTGACACCACATGAAAGATGTGTGCAGAGGTACATTTAATGGAGACTTATTTGGGTGAAATTATATCTGGATTGAATCACACTAGCAGCTTCCTTCATTTTTTTTGTAGTATCTTTGCTGCAGATACTTCCTAACATTTGACTGGAGTAAGATAACACATTGCTTCAAATGTTCATAATTCTTTCTTTGACGTTGCATTCTCCATTTGGATTGGAGAAGGCGGGCTGCTTTATTCTGGTTATTTAGCCGACAAGTTTTCATTCCTCTGTAGGCAGCCTGTATGGTGAGCGCTGCAGAGTGTTTGCGCAGATATATTTCCCATTCCAACCTTGCTTTGTAGTACTTCTGAATTACTCTGCTGCTTTTCTCCCTTTTTAAGAAGTTTAGCTCATCAGCAACAGAATCCTGTTTCTGGAGCTTGCTCTGAGTGTGCATCAACGCATTCTTCATTATGTTTTGGAGCTCTGCTAATTTCTTTGCTTGGGCCGCAGCTGCTTGCCTCAGTTTCTGGACCTTCTTGTGCTCCCTCTTGTACCAAGTCACCTGGCCACTAAGCTTGGCCTATAGCGATGCTCTGGTGATGCTCAGGGTAGCCTTCAGTTTCTGATGTTGCTTTGTGAGGGGACACTGGGTAATCAGACATTCCTGCAGCACTGTACTTCTTTAGCAGCCTGTAGATTTTCTTCCTGCAGAGATCACTGCTTCTCTTTGGCAATCTGTAGGGACGCACTCAGACCTTGCAGTTGGTTCTGCAGTAAGTGCTCTGCTTGGGTGCATTGCTCCAATGCTTCTAACTTTTCATATTCAAATAGTTTCATAATATTTTCTAGCTCATGAAGATTTTTTCATTCTTTTCATTGACGTGGTCAGTCAAATCAGAATTTTCTGCTTTCAGCATTGTATTTTCTCTTTTTACAGTCTCTGTAATATTCAGACTCCTTGAAGTAATCCTTGGAGAGGCCCGAGCTCTTTCCCAAGGCATTAAAATTAAATGCTGGGGGTTCCTGTGAAGCCTCTGCAACTCCCAACGTATCGTGATTCAGACGGTTGTGTGACGCGTCTATATGGCAACATGGCGTCAAATGACACATCGGGGTCATGTGGAGTGATATCACACATGTCAAATGACACGGGTCACGTGATGTGATGTTACATGACCCTGCCACATCATTTGAAGCAGCTCCAAGACTGAGGGGTGGGTGTGAGCATCGGGGCAGCCAAGACAGGGGGACACAGCAGCAAAAGTTGGCACTCCCCTGTGGTAGACTCTGGTCACAGCATCAGAACCTTGTGTGGGTCACCTTCTGTCGCAGTCTTCCCAGTCAAACTGTGGCATTGTGGCTTTCTCCAGTGCAGTGTAGTTTTACTGCCTGGATGTGTAGCCCTTTAATTCTGGTTACTGCTGCACGTGATTCTTTGTTTTGTTGCTCGTGCTGTTTTCAGGACCTATATGCAGGCAAAAGCACAAAAAATTCACAGGCAGTCTCCGGGGCCCCTTTGAACTTCAAGGGCCACCTCTCATCCCAACTTCTGACACCATGTAGACGGACGTTCACAGAGGTACACAATTGGAGACTTTATAAGGTGAAATTATAATAGGCTTTATTGTGCCTTTTCCTTTTCATCAGGATATCATCCAAACACAGGGGGGGGGGGGGCAAAGCTTCTATTCACTTGGGAGTATCTCTAGTGAAAATACCATGCAATTAATTCACAATTCCCTAATTCACAACATCATATTCGTCAAAGGGAGCGGTCTTTTCTGTTCGTGCCGAGTTCAGGCACCCCCACCATTCTTGGGGTGTTTTGTGGGTGTGACTCGGTTCGGGTTCCCCGTAAGAGATGTCTTCCTCTTTATTGGACTGGAAGGGCCACTCTTCCGTGGGGTAGGGTTCATTATAGGAACGCTGCATGTTGTCCTCCATTTTTAGGCTATCGGGTGTAATTTTCTTCCTGACCTCAGGAGGCACTATTGCAGCTGTTGCCACTGTATTTGCTAGAACCCCCAATTGTGGTAGTCCTACAGATGGGCATATTTTGCTTGTAGAGGTCGTAGCTCTCACAGGCATCTCTGTAGACTTTTCTTTCTTGGGAAAAAATGTATTCTTTTTTTTTTCAATATCAGCAGTGCTGTGCATGCATTTTCTCTTATCAGGTATACAAGATGTGCAGTTGCTAGGTAAAAAAGTCTATTTGCTCTACACCATTTACTTGCTAGGTGCAATCTCTCCGCTTCAGCAACAGAATTTGGTTTTCTGCCTGAGTGCAGTAATTTTCAGTCTCATCTTTGGGTATTATAGCATTCACACTTCACACTCTGGGTGTCTGTTTTTGCTCCCAAGATATATATAGGCAGACCTTTTTTTACTTGCAGAAAAAAAAAACATTCTTTCATTCCCGGCAGGGTGACTCAACACTCAGCATTTGTTTGCTAAAAATTCCCCTGCTTCAGCACAGTCTTGTATCAATTTTCACACTTTTATGCATATACTCCATTCACAGCTGGTAGCCCTATGCGGTGTGGCAACCTTTATTTGCAAAATCAGTACCACTCGTGGGTCACCATCTGTATTCACTGCTTCAGCGAAACTTTTGAAAACAACAAACACCTATCCCTTTTTAAGGGCTGACTCACTTCTTGAACCCTGACTATGGCTGAAAGGCAAAACCCCTATTTCAATGACCATATTACACTTTGTGAAAGGCAAAATAAGGTTTAGCTACTTCAGCAGTCACTTCTGGGTTTTTGTAAGTTTCAGTGCAGTGTGTATCCCTTTAACTCTGATCTCTGCTGCATGAGGTTTTTTCTCAGACTGTTTGTAGGCAAAAAGCATAACAAAAAATTTCACATAAAAATCTCCGGTCCTTTTTAACTACAAAGACACCTCTTGTCCCACCATATGTAGACGGACGTTCACAGAGGTACACAATTGGAGACTTTATAAGGTGAAATTATAATAGGCTTTATTGTGCCTTTTCCTTTTCATCAGGAAATCATCCAAACACAGGGGGGGGGGTGGAAAAAGCTTCTATTCACTTGGGAGTATCTCTAGTGAAAATACCATGCAATTAATTCACAACTCCCTAAGTCAAGCATGTCTCGCAGCCCCAAAACATATAGCATGAAATAAGCAGATATAAGCAGTCTCTTAAGAATAAAAGTCTTATCTGTTCCTTGGAGGGAAAGTCTTCTCTGGTTCAGCTCCCTTCCCTCAGGGTGTGTCAGCATCCAGGTTCAGAAGTTTTCCCTATGTCTTGTAAGCAGCTCTGCTGTTTCTTCTGGCAGGGCTCAAGACTGTTGTGAGAGTCAAAGACAATCTCTGCTCTCTCTCCCAAGTTACTTCCTGTCTCAACAGACAGGCTTTTGTAAGCAAACTAGATCAGGCAGGTGGTGTTTATTAATTGACTACCAGCCGTTAACCCCCACACTGCTAGATTAAAAGGCACATTACTTGAACAGGGATTACTCCCCTGTTACACACCATATGTAAGAGATGTGTGCAGAGGTACATTTAATGGCAACTGATTTGGGTGAAATTATATCTTGGCTTTATTACGCCTGTTTTTTAACAAGAAAAACATACAAAAACAAACAAATTAAAAGCCACTTTGGAGAATAACTAAACCTTTACTCCAGCCCTTTCTAACAGGGTGGGTAGCTAAACTGGTTACCACCCTAAACACACAGACACACACACAGACACAGACACACACACACACAGACACACACACACACAGACACACACACACACACACACACACACACACACACACACACACACACACACACACATACACACACACACACACACACACACACACACACACACACACACACACACACACACACACACACAACAGTCCAACAACAAAGTCTCTTATCTGTTTCTGTTGTAATTGTAGGGGAAGGCCTCTCTGTTCTCCTGGGTCAGCATCCTTGTGTGCTATGGCACTCTCTGTGTCCAGGTATAGAGGTCTTGTCCCCTTGTCTTGCTGTAAGGATTCAGTCATTTTGTGTGCATCAAGAAATCCTATTTTCCTCAGGTCAACCCTGTTGTGGGCTAAGAAAATATCTGCAGTCCTCTTTCTGCTTAAGTCAGCCCAAATGTGAGTTAAGGAATCTCTCTCCTGTTTCTCACATCAGGCTTTTTCTAAGAGTCCTAATCAGCCAGGTGGCGTCTGGTTGATTGCCTGTGTGCAATTAATCTGTACACTGCTGGATTTAGAGGCAGTTTCTCTCAAATAGTGATAAGTCCCTGTTACACTCCCCTGGACCAGACCGTAGAAATTTCACAATGAAATGTTTCACGCTGTTGCTGGAAGCAGAGAAATTATACAGTAGCGACATATCTTATTGAACTAAATACCGGCGGCATGCCGGGATCTGCCCCAGCTGCCGCCAGTAATGCACGCGCGCCGCCGCGTTCCCCCACTCACCCCCCCCTCCTCCATCGCGCGCAATTTAAACACGCTTCCGGACCCCTGTACCCCTTCTGCTCTGCCACTCTGCTTCCCCGAACCCCCGCTTACCTTAATGTCATCTCCAGGGGTGTCGGGGAAGCCTGGGGAAGCCGGGGAAGACGGGGAAGCCGGGCGCGCATGTGACTGTGACGTCACAGTGCGCCGCCACGCGCCGCGGCTACCCGCTTCCCAGCCACATACAGCCAGCGGCTTTTGCTCGAATAAGAGCTGCCGCTGCTGTACTTCCTGGTTAATGGCATGCATGGCTGTTGCCTTCCACTTTACACAAATGTGCCTATGACACAAAAGGCAAACATTGAGCAGTCGAATGCCCTGAATATCAATGAGCCATTGAAATTAGCCCCCCAAAATAATAATTTTAAACTTGGTTTCCCCCCATCTCTAAAAAAAAGGAGAGAATTAATTGCAGGATATGGAGAAAACATAATGTGATGGCTATTTGTCATATTTAACCAAATTAAAAAATATATAATCCCCCAATTTTTCTATGTCAATGAAATTGCAGACTGCAGTATGCTCTATTTTTGCATCTTCAATTTATGCCTGATAATTGTGAGAAAAACCCCACAAACAAATAAGTTCAAATATTTTTTTTATTCAGTATTGATTGATGTAGATATACTGAAATATGTAACACACACACACGCACGCACGCACGCACGCACACACACACACACACACGCACACACAAACACACGGATTGTCTCAAGTATCTGACGCTTCCCTATTATTATGTTTGGTGGCTTTATGGACAGCTCCGTCAGAGTTGAAGCTTCTACATTAACCCCTTTGCTGTTAGAGGGAACTGCAATGCATTGTATAGCAATTAGAAAACTTGGATTGGATGGACAGATTTTATAGTGATAATGTTTCATAAGGGTGTGATGCAGACTACAATTTGTCTCTACCTTTGAGCTATGATTAAAAAAACAAACGAAAAATATACAGCAGCAGCAGCAGCAGCAGCAGCAGGTGTACACAAGTTAGTCACTCATATATGGGGACATTTTATTATTAGTTCCTTACTTATGCTAAATAAATTAGAGAAATGGCAAAAGCGCTCAAATGCCAGGCCAATGATGATATAATGCCAGAACCACCATCCAAAGGAAATCCGTAATCACAAATATAGAGTAGTTATAATGCAACAACAATAATGGGTACAGACCTCCTGAAGACAGGTAGTGGGTAGTACAAGCCCACCCATGATCAATCTCATTGGCAGGTTCCTCTTAGTTAGCAAAAGTACTCACGTTCCTTGGTGTGGCTCGCTGGCTGTGCAGCTTCCAATGCTGGTATGCAGGAGTAAAAAAATTGGGAGGAGTGCACGAACCGGAGGGAGCAGGAAAGGTCCTTTCCTACTCCATTCGGTTTGTGCACTCCTCCCAAATTTTTTTACTTATGCTAAATAAAAGCCATTCTGACATCTGTTGTCTGTTACACTGCTTTTGAAGAAATATACAAGAAAGGTTGTGTATGGAAGTGAAAGAAATGTGGTATTTTTGTCTTTGTTAAACATGAATCAGGGCTATTGTTTACTTAAACTGGTGCTGAAAAAAGCTGATGCTTAAACTGGTGCATGTTTAAACTGACAGCTTAATCTTGTTTAAAATGTCACCTTAAACAAGGTTTTTGGTGAATCACATGTGCCCTCTCTAAATTGGCATTCTGTTTTCCCACAAAAAAAATCACACAGTTACCGGCGTTGTTGTGTAGTTGGAATTTTTTCAGTTTCCATGTGTCCATTTTGCCATCTATTTTCGTTTACAACGTTAATTTTAACACCTGATAGTTTTTTCCTACTAAATAATATATTCTTCACTCATTTCTCCTGATAGCGGTTACCCAACAGAGTTGTAACTGAGCCCCATGACACTTCCACTGAGAAAACAAACACATGCCTCTTCATTACCCTTAAGCCAGTGACCAGTAGCAGATTACCACTTTGTTCTTGACAGAAAGGTCTAAAAGATTAATGAATATGGTTTATCAATGTCTTGAAGCGAGAGACTTTAACATCAATGTTATTACTTTACACCCATCTGGTTTTACGCTACCAGTGATTAATACAAGTAATGTACATAAAAAATATCAGAAGAAATATATATATATCTTACATACAATTAATAATTTTATTGCATGGAATTATTTTTGATCCGCAAATGTGATACAAAAAAAATGCACAAATACTCAAAAGATACTTTTGGGGTATTTCCTTTGCTAGTTCTTAATTTAGTTTTCTATCTTGAATGGTGAAATCCTCAATTGCCCCTTCACCTTGTGGCCATATTGCCACACAGTTAAAGAATTACGGATTACGTCAAAGGGAATTTTTGTCTCCTATCTGTGCTAGAAAGTGCAACAAAGTACTTACCAAAGACCCTACAGAAACGTTTCATAAGGATGTGAAAACGATTCTCAATATAGGTCTTCAGGACAAACTAATCTCTAAATCCAAATATGATATTATGCTGATTAAAACTCCAAAAATTGCAACCTTTTATAGCCTCCAGAAATTACAAAAGAACAATACTCAACCCCCAGGATATCATATAGTCTCTAGAAAAGGGGTTAAATGGAAAAAGTGAGTTTGTATGTGGATACAATATTAAGACTATTCGTGGTGTCCCTACATTCCTACCTTAGGAGCAAAAAAGATGACCTGAATCGATTAGATGTAATTATCATTGCCGGTGACACGTTGCTAGTAAGTCTTGACATTGAATCGTTATATACAAGCATTAAACATCAGTATGGTCTATCAGTCATGGCTCATTTTCAGAAGGCTAGGTTTTCAATAAGCACAATCACTTTGTCCTTGACCTTCTGAAATTTGTCCTTCAATGTAACTACTTATTTTTTAACAATAAGGTATACCAACAGCAACAAGGTACAGTGATGTATACCACTTACGCTCGGACCTATGCAAATGTATACATAGGATGGTGGGAGGAGATGGAAGTTTTGCATACATTATAGTATTATGGTGTAGATTTATAGATGACGTAATTATGCTTTGTACAGGAACTTTATCATTACTAGAAGAATTCATTGTCAAATTTAATGACAATCCCTATAATCTACACCTCACATCTGCTTTGAACAGGGACAAGATCAATTTTCTAGATCTTCAAATCCTTAGGACATCTGAAGGCTCTCTGCAAACCACAATCATCAGAAAGTAAACATCTATAAATAGTTTACTAAGAGCCAATAGTCACCATCCAAGATCACAAATCATAGGTGTGATGGGAGGGGGCAACCAGGCTATACAATAAAGGTTATTCCCATCTGGTTATCCCTGAGACTGTGGGGTCCCTGGCAGCTACCTAGCAGCATAAACCAGGGGCCAGGGATTATACATGTAAAAATAAAGTGACCCCTGCTTTTCCTATTTACATGTTCCCTTTGTCCTAGAAACGTGAAACTTGTATGTAAGTTTTATGTGGGATATTTGAGTCAAAATGCAATTATTTTGTTTGCAGGAGTTCGGGGGCCAAAGTTACCGGTAGTCCCCTAATTCTCCCCGACGTGCAGGCACTATTTGCCGGTACACGGGTTGAATTATACAGAGGCTATCCAGTGTCCCCAGACTCCTGGTTTTTGAGCCCAGATATCCCAGATCTGTTTCCCTTATAAGTATAAGGTTCCCCAAGGTCCATACTTTATTAAAATAGGTTTTATAATGTTTTGTGCTTTTACTATTAATGTCTATTCAGTCAGCCCTGGCATCCACACAGGTGCTGGGGAGTCTGGATAGACATCGTAGTTTAAAGAGGAGACAGGATGTTGAGAGGTGTTGGGGTGCTAAGTGGCCGGGGCAGGGTGGAGTACTGAGTCCGGAGAACAGAGACCCCCTGCGGAGAGGACCCTCTGGTCTGCCAGACTCAGTGGAGCCTGCCTAGTAGGTGGCAATTGGTTGACTGGGGGAAGCGGCAGAATGTCGGCGTGTTTCCCATTGGTCAATTCGTATGTCCCACCCACAGGGCATCCCGAGCTGGCTTGGCATGCCCCCTCCTCTGATGTCAGCCATTGGATGAGCCCCTGTTCCTCAGCTGGTCGGTAGGAATTCCCATGCTCTGGTCATTGCTGAACATAGAACAGCGGAAGGAGAAGCCCCAGTCAGAGAACCAGTCGATCTTGTGTCTTGTGTCTTGTGCCGGTGATGCAAAAGCGGGCTTTTCAAAGTTGCTCTGTTGAGAATATCAGAGCAACCGGCTTCATTTTTGGAGCTAAGGAAACCTGCCTAGCTGAGGCTAAGTCCAACGTAAGGTCCAAGCTCTCGTTTTCTAACGTAGCGGTCGCGGCTAAGATTTTTAGCCAAAAAGAGGACCAGGAGAGCCTGGAGCATTTCCCAGTCAGGGTAAGCCTTCTGAAGCAGGCGACCTGCACCTATTTCAGTCTAGATTTCACCCTCAGATCCACAGTAAGTGTGTATTTTACATGTATCTTTCTATTTCACTGTGTGTGCGCAGGTTTACCCGAATAAACCTCATTTTATTCCATCCCAATAGGGAAATTCTTGAGAATACAGAGGAATTGTTCATCAAGCAAAGATTTTGAGAAACAAGCAAAAGTTCTTAATTTACTCTTCCTAAACAGGGGCTATAGTAACAGAGTTCTCAAAAAGGCATACAGATGGGCTAAATTTACCCCTCGACAATCCCTTCTGGCTAATAAAATACACAAGGAATCTTCTAAACCATGTGAACAGGCATAAGGTTTGGCAGAGAATGACCTCTCTGCCAAACTTGATGGAATCACATGGTACATCCACCAATCCGATTGGTGGATGTAAAATGTGATGCCTTCCCTTTTTTGGGTGATGATGTCACCTTAAAGGGAGGGAAGCCTATGGTTCCTGATTGTCTGTGCTTCCCTCCCTTTAAGGTGAAGTCACATCAACAAAAAAAAGGGAAGGCATCACAAGGCAGCACCTGATAATAATAAAACAGCACAATCTGCTGTAAGAGATATGCGGGGAGACACAGAGAGAGGGACTGCTTCTCTCTGCTCTCTCTGTGCAGCTCTTAGACTGGCCCCTTAGGATTAATGCAGTGGGAGTCTCATTCAGAAGCAGGGACCAATGCTGCGTTAATCCCTTTAGGGTAGCCAGTTTACTGTGCTTTTGGCTGTGGAGAAGTTGCGGTCAGGCCCCATTCAGCAGTACTTTATTTGCACCCAAAACTTTCTTAAATAATACTGCATCCGTATTTAAGTTTGGCTTTAATATTCAAAAATATAGTGCTTAGATTACAGAAAAATTATTTTTACAAGAACATACAGTTACAATAAACGCAGACAAGTTTCTTAAAATAAAAGGATAAACATAGCAGAATTCCCTATACGTTACTACATGTTATAAGTTCTTTCAAGAGAGATCCCTGGCATAGAAAAGATGAAAACTCACGAGTCTGATCCCAAACACCTCTGTTGAATGCTAATTTTCTATTCCAACATACCAACATTTATGTCCAGACCTTATTACATTAAAACACACATAAAACCCACCCACTCCTGACGTAAATCAGCTACAGTACTTGGTTAACATTTTATGAAAAACATTGTCTTGCAACGTTTAAACGAGGTCTGAATATATAAAAGACCTCATAACTTAAAAAGGAACTACGATAATACTAAATCTTATGATATCCGCCACTTCATGAATTGCCAGACTATCGGGTAATCTACTTAGCTGAATGTAGTTGCAATAGGAAATATATTGGCAAAACACGGCGCCAGTTTCAGAACATATAGTTACCACACGCAATAAGATAGATACTGTACCCTAGTTGCGAGAGATATGAATGAAATACATGCAGGATATCAGAATGCACTAAAATTCATAGCTATTGATCGAGGCGTTCCAAATAACAGAAAAGGATATTGGGACAAAGAACTCCTCAAAAAAGAAGCAAGATGGATCCATACTCTCCATACTCTGAGCCCACATGGACTAAACAAGGGTTTTATATTTGCCCCATTATTTAACACAATATAAAGTGTTTACATATATATGGAGATTCATTTAAGTGCTACTATGTTTTTATTTAGTATGTAATTAATAACTTACCTTGTAATGAGAAAAGGTCAAACTACTAACTAGTATCACTGTCTAGATTTTCAATATATTCTAATCCCATGTCTAGTTATATGTATACAATGTTGTCACTGATTACCCTGGTCTAGGCACACTATGATTGGAATGTAATACAGCTCAATTTTGTTGATACATTACCATGATGATTAGAAGCTATTTAAATCCCTGCCAGCTAGACCACTGGTTATCTACAAAAAAGCGCCAGAGCAACGTGAAACGTGCGTCAGGTCACAAGTCAAGCAGATGACATGGCGACATCCAGTCTTGTCAGAAGTGGTCCATTTATTGTGTCAAATTTATCCTACCTAGCTTAGTATCCACCAGCAGACTATACCTACTCCAGCTATTATTTAAACTAATATTATATTGATACTTTAGTCTAAGCTTGAACTAGGCACTCTGCTCAGTAGTGTAGTGCTTTCCTCAATGAAGCACTATTATAGGGAGACGTCATAAGGGGTTGGTCTGATATTGTTAGACTCGTACCAATGTGTTTCATTTAACATTTATAGCAGCGTGTGCTACCCTGGGGCTACACTAAACTGGTCATAAAGCGTATTGCTTTGTAGCAGAGTACAGTTAACCTTTTATTCATTTGAAGTGACTAGCCGTATAGTGGGACTATTAAAAACTACTGTCTACCTTTATAGATTAAGTTAAGCACAGTTAACCTTTATCTACTCCAACCATATACTGGAGTTATTTCCTGCTGAGATCAGCCCTTCAATATAACCTTATTATCTCTATCATTATTGTATGGAGAGAATAAGGCTTTTTTGTTTTTTACTGGTTACCATCTAGATGCTGTAGGATTATTTATAAATGTGTTTGAATGGACTATACTGTAGTCCTTATTGAAACTAGTAAGACCTGTTCACACCTTACTCCAATTTCCACTATTTTATCTAGAAGATCTGGAAATTCAAGACTTCATAGGGATATACTAAACTGATGAACTCAGGTGTCATTTACCATAATAAACATAAGAATTATTTCAGCCATGAGCCAAGATCGCCTTAATTATCTACCTTGATATATCGAGTCACTTCTGACTAGTTTTAACTTTTGTTGTATATATTTACTTGTTAGTTAAAGTCACTATCCCTTCCATTTTACCATATATTTTTGAATTATGTACCTATTAAAGATATACATTTTAATTCATCCAAATACACAGATCACGAGTGCAATACTGCAGAGCCTGTTCTCCCCTATATGTTACTACATTTTCAAGACTATTAAATATGTATGAAATGATAAAACAGTCAAAGGCACTGGTCAAGAAGGTGTCGGAGTGCTCACTTTTATGAGTCCATGTTTTCATTTAATTGGATCCTTGTCACTGATGTCCATGCCCTCTTTATCCCTTTGCTGCCAGTGGGATCTGCTCTGCAATGCGATTCAGACAATGCTGGCAGCAAAGGGGTTAATTCATATTAAAGGCTAAGGGGCCTATTCAGGAAACTTCGATAAATGAACAAGCTTTCTGAGCAGTTCCCGTACGATTTGGCAGGGCTGGTATTCAGAAAGCTCCGACGACCTGCAAAACTCATACGGGAAGTGCATCTCCCCGAGCGGTAGCGCTTCTGCTCAAACACACCGAGCGGGAGCTGAAAAACAGCTCCAACTTGTGTTTTTGAGAAAATCACCCTTTTCTTGTAACTCTGATGAGATCATCGAGGCTCTGAACTTGCAAGCTTATCACAGATCTCATCTTTACACCTCAAGGGTGGCTTTGGACAGATTTTAATTGCACTACTCACAAAAGCATATGCTTTATTTAATCCATGCAGGGCTTTCTCACATTTTTCATTAGTCCATGGGACAATAATGACATATACAGGCATACCCCGCATCAATGTACGCAATGGGTCCGGAGCATGTATGTAAAGCAAAAATGTACTTAAAGTGAAGCACTGCCTTTTTCCACTTATCGATGCATGTCCAGTACTGCAGTCGTCATATACAGTACGTGCAGAACTGATGTAAATAACGCATTTGTAACAGGCTCTATAGTCTCTGTCACGGTGAGATTATGGCAGGCTGTATAGTCACACATAAATATATATAACAGTTGATATATATTTATCACTGGGTCTGAACTGGGACGAGACTTTAGATATGATAAAATATAATTTATTCCTTGATGAAGGTGAACACACAAAAATGTACAAATAACAGGCAAAATATAAACACTTACTTAAAATGGAAATGATGAAGCAGTCACAGCTGGACTGGCAGTTCATATAGCACTCTTCATAGTCATCAAGACACCAAAGACATGAAAAGACCTCTGGCAGGAAGACAGTGCATCGTGTTTCTCTCAGCAATCAAGATGGTATAGAACAGACTGAACAACACTCAACACTGGATAAGGGTTTGACCACAGATTATATACCTTTTGTGGCCCTATCCTTAACCTTAAACACAGGTGATTGGTTTCCAATTACCTCCAGCCACTCACTAACCTGGGAACACATTTTGATCCATGCCCCCCTGCTTGTTGGGACATGCGCAGTAGAGCTCTGGGGTCTCATTTCTATAACCCCTCCTCTACCTTAGAAATGCCAGCTAGTCTACCAAATGGAGTACCTGGCAGGAAATCCTTTGTTGTGAGGTGTGAAATGGAACACTTGAAGACTGCTCTGGTTTGAGGAGTCTCCACCCTTATGCAAACAGTAGAGGTGACAAAATCCTTTGAACAATACTTAAGTCCTAGACATTGGGTCGCCTCTAGGGCCATCTTCTATCCTGGTATGCAAAGGAATGTTCTCTGGGTTCTATCCATACCTTGGGACACAGTATTAAACATAAAACATAAACGTATTAAAATATCCGGTTCTGCTGGGTCCAGCAGGTCCAAACTTCCCAGTTCTTAATGTCGGAACTGGGACACCATATGGTCCAAAAAGCGACGTGCTACGACCTTCGGAACCGGAGTTACACAAATGCACCTTAAATCATTTTTCATTTTAATACAAAATTCTCCGCTAAAAGAAATCTCAGCTTTTCACTAAATCCCCATTGAAAACAACGGGCTCCGCTGCCATGGGTTTCAATGGAGCAACTCCGCCGTTGTAGTCAATGGAGTTTCCTGCCACAGACTATCAATGGGGAACCGCCGCCATTGAAGTCTATGAGAAAAACCACAAATCATTACCTTTGTCCATACTCCGTCTGGTTGGTCTGAGGGGGCTGGGAATGGGCATGCATTAAAGCCAGAACCTTGGCTACATGCCACCCAAATCCCATCCCTCTGGGCATTCCAGAACCGGAGATATGGACTTACACATTTCAACATTTTACACTTAGTCATTTTTTCACCATGCGGCTTTTCCCCCATTAGAATCAATGGTAAAAGTCCTGAACTTTCAAGGGGGTCCATACTCCGTCGGGTTGGTCCAAGAGGGTCAAGGATGGTTCTGCAGTGATGCCGGAGCAGTGACTACAGGTACCCCAAGCCTTGATCCTCTGGTCCCTCCGGAACCGGAGATATGGATTCCTAAATTACAGCATTTCACACTTAGTCATTTTTCGGAGCTGTTTCTGCCGCCGCCATTGAAGCCTATGGCGCGACCCGCTCTTCTCGGTTCGACCCTTATCGGGGGTCCAGGATACGGGGACCCGGTTGTGGTCGAGTGGGGGGAGGTCTAGGAACTAGGGACAGAAAGAATTTTATTTCTAGGGCCCCCAGAACAGTTTATTCCCACGCCACTTGTCGTTGAACTTGACTTGTAAGTGATCAAAGCTCTCCTATTGAAATGTATCCGCTTTGCGGTTAAGCGGTTTGGAAGGCAGCCAACTCGTTCCTGGAAAGCTCTTTCGAGGGTTTCTCCATTGAAGTCAATGAGCCCATAGACTTTCAATGGGAAACCGCCGCTCTCCCTCTCGGACGCCATCTGCTGGTCTTCTCAGGGACCGGACTTCACAGCAAGATTCACCATTAAAAAGCATTGAGCCCTAATGGCGGCCTATGGGAACCTGCAAAATGGGCTATAATCACTATACCACTATTAACCCTTGTGCTCCCGGATGGATCCCAGTGTGTGTGTGATGCAGACACTGATTAACAATAAAACATGGGGAACAGTGGAATATACATTTTCAGGTTATGACAAGGGTTAAATCACACATCTGGGCCTCAGCCCAGTTAACCCCTTGTCTCCCTGGTGAGGTTAGAGGGTGGCCAATTGGGGTGTAACCCCTTTAATCCTGGGCCAAATCCTCTCCATCGTCACAGTCTCCCAGCTTGCGCACAGCTTTGGTACAGGTAGGGAGCTGGTATTGCTGTTCAGGACGTGCTGACAGGCGCATGCGCAAGCTGCCGTTTGCCTATTGGGCGAGATGTCCTTACTCGCGAGTGTACTTAAAGTGAGTGTCCTTAAACCGGGGTATGCCTGTATTCAGTTTAGATACCAGCAAAATGTTCTTTCTTTTTTTTTTTCTATATGTAAGGCCTATCTTTTTACCTGCAGCAAACTTCTATAGGGAGGAGCGCGGTATTATGTACAGTTTCTCACAAATATTAGGCAATCCTTATCCTTCCTGCATACTCCCTAAAGGCATTTTAATATAGTATCACTGAAACATCATAGGGGTAGGTTTATTGGCTCACCTGCTTTACATAGCAGTTACTGAGCCCCTACCAATTTTCCAATTAGTGCAGGTATAATAAACCCCAGTGTCAGTCTGCACATAACCCTCCATTGAAGAGTACTGTAGGTGAATGTATAAGGCTGACAGAAACAAATCTTTGTAAGTTTTATTATATTCACACCAGGGAATTTGTGCACCCACAGTTTACCTCTGTACGCAATGGGTCCAGAGCATGTATGTAAAGCAAAAATGTACTTAAAGTGAAGCATTTCCTTTTTCCACTTATCGATGCATGTCCAGTACTGCAGTCGTCATATACAGTACGTGCAGAACCGATGTAAATAACGCATTTGTAACAGGCTCTATAGTCTCTGTCACGGTGAGATTATGGCAGGCTGTATAGTCACACATAAATATATATAACAGTTGATATATATTTATCACTGGGTCTGAACTGGGACGAGACTTATATATGATAAAATATAATTTATTCCTTGATAAAGGTGAACACACAAAAATGTACAAATAACAGGCAAAATATAAACACTTACTTAAAATGGAAACGATGAAGCAGTCACAGCTGGACTGGCAGTTCATATAGCACTCTTCATAGTCATCAAGACACCAAAGACATGAAAAGACCTCTGGCAGGAAGACAGTGCATCGTGTTTCTCTCAGCAATCAAGATGGTATAGAACAGACTGAACAACACTCAACACTGGATAAGGGTTTGACCACAGATTATATACCTTTTGTGGCCCTATCCTTAACCTTAAACACAGGTGATTGGTTTCCAATTACCTCCAGCCACTCACTAACCTGGGAACACATTTTGATCCATGCCCCCCTGCTTGTTGGGACATGCGCAGTAGAGCTCTGGGATCTCATTTCTATAACCCCTCCTCTACCTAAGAAATGCCAGCTAGTCTACCAAATGGAGTACCTGGCAGGAAATCCTTTGTTGTGAGGTGTGAAATGGAACACTTGAAGACTGCTCTGGTTTGTGGAGTCTCCACCCTTGCAAACAATAGAGGTGACAAAATCCTTTGAACAATACTTAAGTCCTAGACATTGGGTCGCCTCTATGGCCATCTGCTATCCTGGTATGCCATGGAATTTCCTCTGGGTTCTATCCATACCTTGGGACACAGTATTAAACATAAAACATAAACGTATTAAAATATCCGGTTCCGCTGGGTCCAGCAGGTCCAAACTTCCCAGTTCTCAATGTCGGAACTGGGACACCATATGGTCCAAAAAGTGACATGCTTCGACCTTCGGAACCGGAGTTACACAAATGCACCTTAAATCATTTTTCATTTTAATACAAAATTCTCCGCTAAAAGAAATCTCAGCTTTTCACTAAATCCCCATTGAAAACAACGGGCTCCGCCACCATGGGTTTCAATGGAGCAACTCCGCCGTTGTAGTCAATGGAGTTTCCTGCCACAGACTTTCAATGGGGAACCATCGCCATTGAAGTCTATGAGAAACTCCACAAATCTTTACCTTCGTCCATACTCAGTCTGGTTGGTCTGAGGGGGCTGGGAATGGGCATGCATTAAAGCCGGAACCTTGGCTACATGCCACCCAAATCCGATCCCTCTGGGCATTCCAGAACCGGAGATATGGACTTACACATTTCAACATTTTACACTTAGTCATTTTTTCACCATGCGGCTTTTCCCCCATTAGAATCAATGGTAAAAGTCCTGAACTTTCAAGGTGGTCCATACTCCGTCGGGTTGGTCCAAGAGGGTCAAGGATGGTTCTGCAGTGATGCCGGAGCAGTGACTACAGGTACCCCAAGCCTTGATCCTCTGGTCCCTCCGGAACCGGAGATATGGATTCCTAAATTACAGCATTTCACACTTAGTCATTTTTCGGAGCTGTTTCTGCCGCCGCCATTGAAGCCTATGGCGCGACCCGCTCTTCTCGGTTCGACCCTTATCGGGGGTCCAGGATACGGGACCCGGTTGTGGTCGAGTGGGGGGAGGTCTAGGAACTAGGGACAGAAAGAATTTTATTTCTAGGGCCCCCAGAACAGTTTATTCCCACGCCACTTGTCGTTGAACTTGACTTGTAAGTGATCAAAGCTCTCCTATTGAAAATGTATCCGCTTTGCGGTTAAGCGGTTTGGAAGGCAGCCAACTCGTTCCTGGAAAGCTCTTTCGAGGGTTTCTCCATTGAAGTCAATGAGCCCATAGACTTTCAATGGGAAACCGCCGCTCTCCCTCTCGGACGCCATCTGCTGGTCTTCTCAGGGACCGGACTTCACAGCAAGATTCACCATTAAAAAGCATTGAGCCCTAATGGCGGCCTATGGGAACCTGCAAAATGGTGCCTGAAAAGGCGGGAAAATTACACAAAGGGCTATAATCACTATACCACTATTAACCCTTGTGCTCCCGGATGGATCCCAGTGTGTGTGTGATGCAGACACTGATTAACAATAAAACATGGGGAACAGTGGAATATACATTTTCAGGTTATGACAAGGGTTAAATCACACGTCTGGGCCTCAGCCCAGTTAACCCCTTGTCTCCCTGGTGAGGTTAGAGGGTGGCCAATTAGGGTATAACCCCTTTAATCCCGGGCCAAATCCTCTCCATCGTCACAGTCTCCCAGCTTGCGCACAGCTTCGGTACAGGTAGGGAGCCGGTATTGCTGTTCAGGACATGCTGACAGACGCATGCGCGAGCTGCCGTTTGCCTATTGGGTGAGATGTCCTTACTCGCGAGTGTACTTAAAGTGAGTGTCCTTAAACCGGGGTATGCCTGTATTCAGTTTAGATACCAGCAAAATTTTCTTTCTTTTTGTTTTTCTATATGTAAGGCCTATCTTTTTACCTGCAGCAAACTTCTATAGGGAGGAGCGCGGTATTATGTACAGTTTCTCACAAATATTAGGCAATCCTTTTCCTTCCTGCATACTCCCTAAAGGCATTTTAATATAGTATCACTGAAACATCATAGGGGTAGGTTTATTGGCTCACCTGCTTTACATAGCAGTTACTGAGCCCCTACCAATTTTCCAATTAGTGCAGGTATAATAAACCCCAGTGTCAGTCTGCACATAACCCTCCATTGAAGAGTAGGTGAATGTATAAGGCTGACAGAAAGAAATCTTTGTAAGTTTTATTATATTCACACCAGGGAATTTGTGCACCCACAGTTTACCTCTACAGTAAGGTAACTATGATAATGGCTTTGGCCAGATTTTAATTGCACTACTCACAAAAGCATATGCTTTATTTAACCCCTTCAGGGCTTTCTCACATTTTTCACTAGTCCATGGGACAATAATTACATATATTCAGTGTAGATACCTGCGACATTTGGTTATGCCTTGATGTGGCTTGCAGGCTTATAACTCTTTGGCCAAAGGGTTTAACAAAATAACCCTTATTCATGAGATCGAACAAGAAAACATTGGCAAACACTAGTCCCAAAAGAGGGGGATCAGTGGTCCAGTAAAGTCCCTAATGTAACAGCACTCAATAACACTGAAGTCTATAGTATATTGTATAGTAACTTAATATGTCGTATAGTAACTGGAAAAAACGGACGTAACTCAGATTGTCCATTGGTGAAAACATTATGATGAATTGATATGATGTATATATTAAAAAAAACTTTTCATGAATTTATAATTTAGTAAAAAATAGGGTATTAAAAACTCCCCAGAGCACAATGAGATTCAGAAATATGAACCTCTACTCAATCTTTAGAGCAACTGCCCCTGATAAAAATTATTTTGGAGGAGAGGACAGGGTAGCCCAACAAAAATAGAAGTTGAGCCTACTAGGAGGAAGGGAGCTGCTAAACCAACTCCTCCCTCCCACGACCACGCTACTATTGATAACTATATTAAAGCATACAGTACATAGTTTAACAGGTAGGAATGTGTAATAACAAAATACCTACCGTAGAGGTATCTGTGAAAGATGCAAGTATACCAGTGAATACTAAGGTTTCACTGAGACAAAACTATAGCAAGTGTACTTGTAGTAGGGATAGTGTAAGCGGCTGCTAGGTAGGGCCCAATTAAAAAAATATATATTATATAGTCACAAAAAGTTTTTTTTATATATATATATACACTTCATATCAATTCATCATAATTTTTTCACCAATGGAAGATCTGAGTTCCGTCCATCTGAGTTCCGTCATGTCACTATATGACATACTAATGGGGTGATTCACTAAGCTCCGATTATTTGCGCTGAAATGGGAAAAATTAGCTCGGGCGCAAAAGGGTGAAGCCAAATGCGCTATTCACTAAGGCTGCTCGGCACGTTTTCGGCCTGCCTCGCCAAAAAGGGCCATATCGCGCTAGCAACTTCTTTCCCCCCTGCTATCGTGCTTAAAGTTATATAGCACGATAACTGATATAAACAAAGCAGCCTGTAATAACTGCATGGAGACGCTGCGTTTCAATGCACGGCTCTTACAGGCGATCGTTCTGTACAAATATGATTTTTAATAATAGTGTAGATGAGCAGGGGGTCTCCTGAGCTGAACCGCATTGGTTTCAGCCTCGGGGACCCCCTACTTCAGGATATACGGGCCCCTCTCTGGTCAATCTTGGTAACTGAGCCCCTTTTAAGAATGTCTTCAGTTGCGCGCGTGTGGTTGGACTGTGGACCACTTTCGCTCCATCATATAGAGTCTCATAATATGTTTTAAATTCTTCTACTATTAATTTAGGGTCAGAAGTGAGGTCCCCCTGCGCCGTCCGAATTGTCTGAATTTGAGAGGTTTGATTTCTGTCTCTAAGTTTATTGGCAAGTAGTGTACCTGGCTTGTTCGCTTTTTCAAAAAGTTTCCGCTTGGACCATGACAGGTCTTTCTCAGCACGGGAGGCCAGCAGTAAATTTAGTTTAGTTTTTGTGTCCAGCAACTCCTTAAGAGTCGTTGCATTTTTGTTTTCTTTGTGAAGGGTTGACAGGACCGCCAATTTGGATTTTAATAGATTGATCTTTTTGTCCTTTTCCCTTTTTCGCTTACTCGCGATCCCTATGAGCTCTCCTCTCAGAGTTGCCTTATGGGCTTCCCAAAGGGTGAACTGTGAAACCATGCTTCCCAAATTCTCCTGGAAGTATACCCCGATTCGATCCCCCACTTTTTGTGCGATTTCGGGGATTTTTAGCAATAACTCATTAAGTTTCCAGTTCGCTCCTGGTCTGTCTAGTCTAAAGTCCGTGCACCGCAGCTCAATCGGCACGTGATCTGACAACGAAATATCGTGGATTCCCGAATGGGAGATCTGAGAAACCATTCTGCTAGACACAAAGAGGTAGTCTATCCTGTTGTATCTGTCATGTGGGTGAGAATAAAATGTAAAACCCTTTTCCTTGTGATGTTGCTCGCGCCAGATATCTAGCAGATTATTGGTTCTCAGTCCTCTATTCCATGAGGTTCTAACTCTCGATTGTCTGTGACCGCCTGGAGTGCATCTATCTAGTAGCGGGTCGAGAGTCTGATTAAAATCTCCTCCGAGGACCACACAGCCTTGTGCTAGTTTTCTGAGTGTGGAGAAAAATTTCTCCAGGAAAGCTTCTGTAACATCACTCGGGGCGTAGACATTTGCTATTGTAATAGGTTGACCCCTTATCTCCTCAACTACAATCAAAAATCGACCATTTATGTCCTTTTTGATGGTTTTAACCGGCAGTGGCAGCCGGTTGTGAAATAAAATAGCCACTCCTCGTTTTTTCTTGCTAGCTGAGGCTGATAACCAGTTCTTATATCTATAGTCTATGTACTTCGGGGAGCTCATTTTGGAAAAGTGTGTCTCCTGTAGCATAAGGATGTCTGGGTCAGTCTTTTTATAGTCCGTCATGGCTAGTTTCCTCTTCCCTGGGCTATTAAATCCCTTCACATTATGCGAAAGAATTACAATCTCTCTACTCATTTGTGGGTACCCAAACCTTTACTTGTCCATAAGCTTTCTGGGCGAGTGGGTAAGACCTGCACGGGGGTCGCTTCGCCGAGCTCCGTCTAGTTCTTTAAGTAGTTTCTGACTGCATCGGGGAAAAACAATGGGATACACACTGGGGAAACAGAAAAACACATACCACAACACATGTAAGTACATTTAATGAATGTCCGGTGTATGGGCGAGAACAATCCCCCCCAACCGCCTTCTCTGCCCCTCCTGGGCATTCAGCCTGGGCGTAGTCCAGGATGGACCACCCTCCCCCTCTACCGCCCATCATGGCTGGTCCAGTGGGGACTTCCATGAGCCACTCAGAGGGTATCCACCCGGTGCCCATGCGGAGACCCATGTCCAAGGCAAGAATGGAGGGAAATCCCCCCCTCTCTTTCTCATGAGCTAACCATAACTGCAAAACAACCACTTAAGAACGAAACTTTAAACTTTGAACTTGCAAGCGTTTTCGCCTTCCCCTGAAAATTTCTCCTACTTCCCTCCCCTTTCGTATTCCTGAAATTCTGTGCTAGTATGTCTCTGGCGGCCTACGCTTCTCTCTACCTTATGGCCCTGTGTTTCCCGGCTTTCCTACCCCTCTTGTGCTCTTGTGTTCACTAGCCTATCTAGGAGTGTCCTATGTTATAGCATGCGTCTCGTCGGGCCTACCTCCGGTGGGGGGCTCAAGGGGATAGCGCCATGTATTGCCTGTTCCCCCTATTCCCCACTCTCTGATGTTCCTATGCCTTCTGTTCTCCGCTTCTGCCCTCGTCTCCCTCTCCTTTCCCCTGTTCCTATCTCCTTGCCCCCCCTATGCTGGGGCATAGGGTCCTATCTCCTTTCCCCCCCATCTCTTCTCTGGGAACCCTTGGGCTTCAATGTTTCGTTCCGTTGCCGTGTCCTGGGCTCTGTGTCCTGCGCTTCCAGGTGCTTCCAATCACTTGCCATTCTCGCGGGATCTTGGGAGGACACGTCGCCTCTTGCTGACATCTCTCGTGGTCGCTCCGATGCCCCCTCCAAGATGGCGATCACTCCATTTCCGGTGATGTCTTTCTGGGGGACGCCATTTTCTTCTCAGAAGCCCGCGAAAGAGGATGTCCTCCAACCTGCGCTCCCGCCGGAGTGAGCTCCACTTCCGTGGTTCCGCCATGCGGTCTGAATCTTCCAGCAACGCCATTTTGGCAGGTGTGCGTTCCACCACCGCCCGCCATTCCGCAATCAGGTAAGAGTTTATTACGAAACTGCTTTTTTATCCTTTTAGATGCCGTGGGCCTCTCAGGGACCTAGCTCGTCAGGAAGCCAGTTCTTTTGACTAGGAGCCAGACAGAATTAGGGGGTCACATCTCAGGGAGTCCAACTAGGGTTTAACGACAACTTTCACCATAACTGTAGTAACGTGCGGGAACCAATGTTCTGCTCAGACCCCTTCCTTATCTGCTGTATCACGACTTATTCTGGACGTACCAGCTATCTGCCAGTCTGTCTCTTCCATTTGTTCTCTCCGGGGGCTTTTCGTCGAGCCCTCCTTCACTCCTAGTTTATTGAGGAATTCCTCACTCTCCTCTATCTCTTTCATGGAGATGGCCCTCCCATTTCTGATGACCAGCATGCCAAACGGGAAGGTCCATCTGTAGCGGATTGCCCGGTCCCTTAGGGATTTGGTAACAGGCTGCAACTTCTTCCTCCTGGCCAAGGTGACCGGGGAGAGGTCCTGGAATAACTGCAATGTGGTTTCTTCAAACCGGCAGGATCCCTCTGTTTTAGTTCTCTGGACGACCGCGTCCCTGGTCCTGAAATAGTGCAGCCTAGCGATTACATCTCGTGGCTGCTCCGCTGCTGCAGGTCGGCTTCTAAGGGCCCTGTGACAACGGTCCATTATCAGTTCAGCATCATGTAGATCAGGGAGCAGCGCCGCCAGCCACCGGGAGACAAACTCTTCTACATCTGTGATGGCCTCAGGGATGCCGCGGACTCTAATATTGTTGCGGCAATCCCTGTTCTCCGCATCCTCTTGTCTATCTGCTAATTCATTTATTTGAGTCTGCATGTGAGATGTTCTTTTGTCCGACTTTTTCAGCAGTTTCGAGGTGGCCGCCATCTTTTCCTTTAGAGCCCCAGTACTTTCTCCTAACCCCTGCACTTCTTTCTTTAAGTCCTGCATTTCGACATGAATAAGTGCTTTCATGTCCTGATACAGCCGGTTGAAATCGCACCGGCGAACTGGCAGTTGTTCAGGCCCTTCTAGGGTATCCTCCTCCCGTTCCAAGTCTGAGTCGGCATTTGATTCTGGCGCCATTTCAGCTCCGGTGCTCCGTGAGTTAGGTCTGCCGAGATATTTGCGGAGATCTCCCTCCTTCTTCTTCTTGGGGTTCCGCGGCGCCATCCCGGTATCTGTCGCTGTATTTCTGGGGTATTTGATGTTTGAAGCGGTATCGATTTCGTGGTTATTTTACTGCTTTAGTTGAGGTGGGGGACGGAGCTCAAGGCTTATGCTGCCATCCACCTAACCTTCGCGCATGTACACTCCTCCCCCTTGAAGAAGAACCGGGGAACGGCGCGAAACGATTGTCAGGTTGTCGGGCGACGCATTCACTGATGACGTCAGCCAGTTTGGAGCAGTGAGAGACTATGCCGGGCAAGATTCATTTGCAAACAGACGCTGACAAATGGTTGTATTAACTTCCTTAACATCTGATCATTCTACCATAGTATGCACACTATATATACGTGACAAATATAGAATATAGTGTTTTGTATGCAACGGGGATATTAACCCCTTGTATGGTCGCTGTAACCATTCATTAGATATAGGCTCAGCCTACACAATTGAAAGTGTACATTAAGTGAATGATTATTTTATTTATTTATTTATTTTATTTATAAAATATTTTACCAGGAACTAATACATTGAGAGTTACCTCTCGTTTTCAAGTATGTCCTGGGCACCGAGTAAAACAAATAATACATGGTTACAAATACAGTTACATAAATGAACAGGGTATACATTATATACAAGACATTGCGTGCACAGTTAAAGAAAATATATATTATGGGCATATGAAACAGTTATAGACCAGATTAAAATGTGAGACAGCCTTAGATTTGAAAGAACTTAAACTGGTGGTGGATGTGAGAGTCTCTGGTAGGTTGTTCCAGTTTTGGGGTGCACGGTAGGAGAAGGAGGAATGAGCCTTGGGACCATGAACAGTCTTTTGGAGTCTGATCTCAGGTGATAAGTGCTGCAAGTGGTAGGGGTGAGGAGCTTGTTTAGATAGCTGGGTAGCTTGCCCATGAAGAATTTGAAGGCAAGACTGGAAAGGTGAACTTTGCGTCTAGACTCGAGTGATGACCAATCTAGTTCTTTGAGCATTTCGCAGTGATGTGTGTTGTAGTTGCATTGGAGAACAAAACGACAAATTGAATTGTAGAGGGTGTCAAGTTTGCTAAGGTGGGTTTGAGGTGCCGAGCCATATACTATGTCTCCATAGTCAATAATTGGCATTAGCATCTGCTGTGCGATACGCTTTCTGACCAGGAGACTTAGGGAGGATTTGTTCCTGTAAAGTACCCCTAGTTTGGCATAGGTCTTGGTTGTCAGGGTATCAATGTGCATCCCGAATGTTAAGTGGGAGTCAAACCATAAGCCCAGGTATTTAAAACTAGTGACAGGGGTTAGGTTGGTGTTAGCATTGGTTCTAATCAGGAGCTCAGTCACTGGAAGCTTTAAAAATTTAGTCTTGGTCCCAAATACCATTGTTACAGTCTTGTAAGTGTTTAAAAACAGTTTGTTTTGGGAAATCCAGTTTTCGAGTCTCAAAAAGTCAGACTGAAGTATGTGTTGAAGGTCAGAGAGGCTATGGCTGTGTGCATATAGGATTGTGTCGTCTGCATACATGTGTATTGAGGATTCCTTACAAGCTGTGGGAAGATCATTGATGAACACTGAGAATAGTAGGGGCCTGTAACAGGGGCCCTGTTCAGTAATGTTCCTTTAACCTAGCAGTGTGGTAGTTAATTACTAAACACCACCTGCCTGATTAGATTGTTTACAGAAAGCCTGCCTTTGAGACAGGAAGTGATTCTCTTTAGCTCTGACTGGGAGCTGACCTTTGGAGAGACAGAGCAGAGGTTCTTGAGTCCCAGGAGAGACTGACCAAAAGAAACCCAGATCTCTGGAGCTGACCAGTCTCGAGCTCTGCCAGCCACACAGCAGAGTTGATTGCCAGACACCAAATAAGACTTCTAAACATGGATGCTGATATTTTTCTGTGCACGCACGGGTGCGGTTCCAGGAGAGCAGAGAAGCTTACTCTACAGCAACTAAACAGATAAGACTTTCCTTATTAAGAGACTGCTTATATCTGCTTATTTTCATGTTATGTGTTTGGGCTGGGAGAAGCTTAACTAATGGAGATGTGAACTAATTGCAAGGATTTCACTAGAAATAGAATACTATGGAAGCTTTGTTCCCCCCCTGTGTTTGGATAATTTCCTGATGAAAAGGAAAAGGCACAATAAAGCCTATTATAATTTCACATTATAAACGTCTCCAAATTGTGTACCTCTGTGAACGTCCGTCTACATTTGGTGTCCGAGGTGGAACAAGAGGTGTCTTTGTAGTTAAAAAGGACCGGAGATTTTTATGTGAAATTTTTTTTTTATGCTTTTTGCCTACAAACAGTCTGGAAAAAAAAAAAAACCCTCATGCAGCAGAGATCGGAATTAAAGGGATACACACCACTGAAACTTACAAAAACCCAGAAGAGACTGCTGAAGTAGCTAAACCTTATTTTGCCTATCACAAAGTGTAATATGGTCACTGAAATAGGGGTCTTTGCCTTTCAGCCATAGTCAGGGTTCAAGAAGTGAGTCAGCTCTTGGAAAGGGATAGGTGTTTGTTGTTTTCAAAAGTTTCGCTGAAGCAGTGAATACAGATGGTGACCCACGATGGTACTGATTTTGCAGATAAAGGTTGCCACACCGCATAGGACTACCAGCTGTCAATGGAGTATATGCAGAAAAGTGTGAAAATTGATACAAGACTGTGCTGAAGCAGGGGAATTTTTAGCAAACCAATGCTGAGTGTAAAATTGCCCTATAGGGGGAAAAGTGATTTCTGAACTGTGTAAAAGGTTTTTTCAAAACCAATTGCTGAATGTTGAGTCACCCTGCCAGGAATGAAAGAAATAGTCCACTGCAAAGAATGTTTTTTTCTGCAAGTAAAAAAGTCTGCCTATATATATTTTGGGAGCAAAAACAGACACCCAAAGTGTGAAGTGTGAATACCATAATACCCAAAGATGAGACTGAAAATTACTGAACTCAGGCAGAAAACCAAATTCTGTTGCTGAAGCGGGGAGATTGCACCCTGCAAGAAAATGGTGTAAAGCAAATAGACTTTTTACCTAGCAACTGCACATCTTGTATACCTGATAAAAGAAAATGCATGCACAGAACTGCTGATATTGAAAAAAAAAAAAATTATCCAAGAAAGAAAAGTCTACAGAGATGCTTGTGAGAGCTACGACCTCCATAAGCAAAATATGCCCATCTGTAGGACTACCACAATTGGGGGTTCTAGCAAATACAGTGGCAACAGCTGCAATAGTGCCTCCTGAAGTCAGGAAGAAAATTACACCTGATAGCCTAAAAATGGAGGACAAGATGCAGCATTCCTGTAATGAACCCTACCCCACGGAAGAGTGGCCCTTCCAGTCCAATAAAGAGGAAGACATCTCTTACGGGGAACCCGAACTGAGTCACACCCCCAAAACACCCCAAGAATGGTGGGGGTGCCTGAACTCGGCACGAACAGAAAAGACCGCTCCCTTTGATGACGAATATGATCAACAGGAGACAGAGCGGGAGCAGCAGATCACCCAATATTTCTGTCAGCTAAAGTACTGCAAGTAAAGCCTGGCGTATATAATGAAGCTGCTAAAATTTCAAATGAAGATGGAGACCCCAATATCCCTGAAGGGACGGTGTCATCCAAATCAAAAAGGCGGAAAAAGAAAAAGAAAAGCAGTTCTTCACTTACCGTGGAAGGAACAGACACGTCCGCAGATCCTGTGGAGGAAAAGGGGGACCGAGTTGCCCTGCAGCCTAGAGAAAATGGAGAATTCGTCCCACGGTTAACCGAATATCCAGAGGGCCCAAGGCAGAAGTCGTGTACCCCAAAGAAGTGTCTGTCCGGTGCCAACAGTGAGGAACCCTCAACTAGTCATCCCAGGGAAGCGGAGCCTGAACCAGTGAGTGACGATCCCTTGACCAGCCCTGAAGACGCCCTGAAAATTGCAAGGCATGACTGTGATCTGCTCTGTGAAGAATTAGGAAGAGAGAGAAAAAATAATGCTGAGCTACAGAAGACTGTGCTCGAAATTTACTCTGTGGCCAAGACCGAATTGGAGGATCTCAAGACTGAGCTAGATACTGCAAAGGCTACTATCTTGGCTACCATGGATGAAAAGCAGAGCAAATCTGATAAAATGGTGGCTACGCTAAAGCGGAAGTATGAGGAGGCACTGAAGCAGATGACAGTCTTCCAGCAAGAGGTTCACACTCTTCGTATAGAGCTTAATGCCTCACATCATGAGACCAACAGCTGCCGCACAGACCTGGAAGTTTCCAGAAAGGAACTATACAGTCTCACTGAGGAGCTGGACATTGCTAAAGAAACTATTGGTAATCTTGGTACCGTTCTCAAAGTCTCTCAGAAGGAGCTTCAGACCCTCAACCTAGAGAAGGAAGTCTCACGCCAGGAGATTGTCATTCTCAAAGCAGAGGTGCGTAAATGGAAGGAGGACTGCAAAGAAGCCCTGAAGAATACAGAGACTGAAAAAGGAGAAAGTTCAAGATTAAAAAGAGAAAACTTAAAACTGAAAGAAGAAAATTTTCAGTTAACAGAAGAAGTCAAGGAAAAGTTTGACGCAGAGCACCGACTGCAGAACCAACTGCAAGGTCTGCGTACACACCTCCAGTAAGCTGAGGAGAAGCAGCAAACGCTACAGGAAGAAAAACTGCAGGCTGCTATAGAGGTACAAGCGCTGCAAGAACGTCTGAATACCCAGTACGTCCCCACAGAGCAGTATGAGGAGCTAAAGGCCACGCTGCATGTCTTCAGAGCATCGTTGGAAGCGGAGCTTCGATACCAGGTGACTCTGTATGAGAGGGAGCGTGAGAAGGCTCAGAAACTGGAGCAAGAGCTGGAGACACAGAGACTGTTCCATTCCCTTGAGTCAGTACACCAAGGAGAAAATAGATGCAGCGGCAACCTTGACGACAAAAATTACAGAGCTCCAGAATATGAAGGAGACTCTGATACAGATTCCTCCAATACGGAAAAAGGTATTGGCTCTGCCCAAGCACCAGTATCTCACAGTAACTAATGCCTGTGAGGACAAGGGTACAGTGAGAGTTGGGGACTCCACGCAACTTCAAAACAAAATTACGAAGTTTGAGCCACCAAATAAAGCACTAGCCAAACCTACAGCTGCCCAACAAGCAACAAACAGAGGTAGGAGTGCAGAATCAAAGCCAGAAGAATACTTAGCTGAAGAAGCTGAACTGGCGACTCCGTGGTGTGGAGAAGCTGCAGAAAGACCACTTCAAGAGCAGAAAACTCTAAGGGCTAGTCCTAACTGCTCTACAACTGTTGCCATACACTTTGTCTACAAAAAGAGGAGTGCCCAACGCAACAGAAATCTCAAGACCGCGCACGCGATACAAAGACTTTACGTGGAAAAAGTCCTCCTCGAGCGACTGAGGAGTGCTGATCTCAAGCATCTTCGGGAGGAGACAAAAATAAACTGGAGAAAGGGCTCCAATCCCAGCGGGACAGAGGGTTCTCTTCCTCCATCCACTCTCATTCAAGTCACAGAGATATCTAGAATGAGAGTGGAAGGATGGGCTTTGGCCGTGGTAAGCCCGAGCTTCCCACAAACAGGGGAGGTATGTAACAGGGGACTTATCCCTGTTCAGTAATGTTCCTTTAATCTGGTAGTTAATTACTAAACACCACCTGCCTGATTAGATTGTTTACAAAAAGCCTGCCTTTGAGACAGGAAGTGACTCTCTTTAGCTCTGACTGAGAGCTGACCTTTGGAGAGACAGAGCAGAGGTTCTTGAGTCCCAGGAGAGACTGACCAAAAGAAACCCAGATCTCTGGAGCTGACCAGTCTTGAGCTCTGCCAGCCACACAGCAGAGCTGATTGCAAGACACCAAATAAGACTTCTAAACATGGATGCTGATATTTTTCTGTGCACGCACGGGTGCGGTTCAAGGAGAGCAGAGAAGCTTACTCTACAGCAACTAAACAGATAAGACTTTCCTTATTAAGAGACTGCTTATTTCTGCTTATTTTCATGTTATGTGTTTGGGCTGGGAGAAGCTTAACTAATGGAGATGTGAACTAATTGCAAGGATTTCACTAGAAATACTCCCAAGTGAATGGAAGCTTTGTTCCCCCCCTGTGTTTGGATAATTTCCTGATGAAAAGGAAAAGGCACAATAAAGCCTATTATAATTTCACATTATAAACGTCTCCAAGTTGTGTACCTCTGTGAACGTCCGTCTACAGGGCCCCAGAACAGAGCCTTGCAGGACACCACAGGTGATATCCAGGGGGTTGGAGTTAGAGCCTGAGATGGACACATGTTGGGATCTTCCTGATAGGTAGGACTGAAACCAGTTTAAAGCATGCTTCTCTATTCCATTCCATTCCACACTGGATTTCATTGCAAACTTTTAGCAGGGTAGTTACAGTGGAGTAGACATACAGTGATTGGTGTGTGGTGCTCAAGCATAGAGACCCATGTAAGATAATAAAAGGAGAGAAGGTATAACATACAGTGATTGGTGTGTGGTGCTCAAGCATAGAGACCCATGTAAGACCCATGCCAGACCTATTTTATGACACTTTAATAAAGATTTTTTTGCCAGACCTGCTATCCTCCCTTTGGCTGTGCGCTGCACACACAAATTTCACACTAGTTACAGTGGAGTGTTTGGGACGAAACCCAGATTGGAATTGGCTAGGGAAATTTGTCTTGGTATAGAAATCGCTTAATTGGGAGTGGACACATTTTTCCATGACTTTGGATAGAATTGGGAGAAGTGAGATTGGCCTGTAGTTTGAGACAGTGTTTTTGTCCCCACTTTTGAAGATTGGGGCAACTCTGGCAGTTTTCCAGGTCTTGTAGTTTGGGCTGTGTTTCGCTAATAAGTTAGTGGCACACCTCACAAAGTAATCATTGAATGCATTTGCAATGTCAGTGGGGTTTGTCAGAGTAATATCCCCCTTAGTGATATTACTTGGTTGTTGATGGTTAGGAGGCTGGAATATATTGTTGATAACCTTCCAGAAGTTAGCTGGGTTTGATGTATTTTGGTGGAGATTGTCAGAGTAATATTGTGCTTTTGCATGCCTTGTTTGCCTTGTACACATGTTCCGCAGGCATCTGTAGTGATTGAGTTCCTTGGTAGTGCCAGTTACTTTGTAGCTTTTCCACAAGGTATCCCTGAGCTGGTAGAGTGCAATAAGGTCAGTTGTAACCCATGGAAGGTGGGCCCCCCGTACCCTTATTTTGCGTAGTGGAGCATGGGTATCGCAGAGTTTTAAGAACTCGGATTGGAAATAGTCGAGCGCAGAATCAGGGTCGGGAATTAAATCGATTCTGTGCCATGGGCAGTTGGTAAGGTCATCCAGAAACTGTTGTGGGTTAAAGTTTTTAAATGTTCTAGTGTGGAGAACTTTAGGGCTTGAATGGGGCGGTTTAATTTTCCTTACACAGTACACTATTGCATGGTCACTGAAAATGTCAGGAAGGATGCCAGAGGATTTGATTCTGCTGGGGTTTGAGGAGAGAATCCAGTCTAGCAAGGAATGGTTATGCGATTTCAGGTTTATCCGTGTGGGTTGGGAAATGAGTTGTGATAGGTTAAGTGACTTGAGTTGTATCTGGATTTTATTGTTTTTAGGGTCAAGCCAATTGAAGTTGAAATCCCCAAGAACTAGGAGCTCACTCTTCTCATTCAGAGAGGAAATGGAGCCAAGAAATTGGGTGATATCAGTCAGGGATTGTAGAGGGGCTTTAGGGGGGCGGTAGATGCCAGCAAGCAAGATGGGCTTAGAAAAGGGGAGGCAGATTTTGCCAACTAGGATTTCAAAAGAGGGTGGGCATGGGGGGCAATTTAACAGTGTAAATTGTAAGGTGTCTGCAATATAAAAGAACACCCCTCCTCCTCTCTTTGACCTATCTCTCCTAAAAATGGAGTAGCTACTATTGTATCTGTTTTGCTATTAATGATCACAGTTCAGGTCTACAATGTTGCATAATTTGTTACTTATGATTGTACTTTGTATATATTGTAACTATTCATAGGGAATACTGTGTGTCTATTTAACACTTAACACTTACCTGATTGCTGTGAGGAGTCATTAACCATAGACTCCATATTGATTTGGTCTTGCTCACATGTGGTGTGAATAAACACACAATTATCTTTTGCACATACTTGCAGTTGTAGAAGAGTGCAACAAATAGGCATACTTCAGTGTTTTATTTTTTAAATGATTTTATTAATATACACATAAAATCCATAAAAACATTTTTCATCTAGAAGAGTTAGCATTGATTAATAAAATTTTATTATTTTTGTATTTTAACTTCCTGTTTTTTTGCATCATACGGATGCTGGGACTAAATTGTTCCTTTAACACTGTTTGTGGTAATTTAGGCTGCGTGCAAATTAGTGGGAATCTTTTTTGTGATCATTCTGGGTCATTTGTACAAAATATATCTTTCATTCCCCATGCACCACCATGTTTTCAAATATACTGTTGAATATTAAGGTTGAGCTGTGATAACTACCTCCTATGTTATTTGCTTTACTTTTACCCTTATTGCACCATTTTCTACCATATAGAGTATTTAGATTAATTATGGAGTGCCGGTGTCACATTTGTTGTTGTTTCTTTTGCATGAGATCCCTATTTTATTTTCACCTAATTGGAAGAAGTGCAGGAATTAATCTTTTCGTGATCAAATCTTGATTGAAGAGACGTCTCTCTGGTGAGTTATTCATTCTTTTCTTCTTTCTTTTCTTTCCTTCTTTAGTTGTAGTCCAATAGGGCGGATGTTGTCCCGTTGGCTTCTTAAGCTCAAATCAGAAGGAACAGGCCTTATATAAGGCCTGTGATGTCATATTTGAGTATCAAATGTTACACCTCCAATTCAATGGGCTGGTGTACCATATGACAGGGTTTTTTTTTTTTGTTAAAGGATGTGACGTCATCATAAAGGGAGGGAAGGCAGCCAATCAGGAAGGTATGCTCCCTTTAATATGACGTCACCATCAAAAAATTGCTGCCATCACATGGTAATCCAACCAACCGCATTGATTTCAGCCCCGGGACCCCCTGCTTCTCGAGATACGGGCCCCGGTATGGGGTGCCCGGTATCCCCCTGCATCGAGGGAATCTAGTTCAATTCCTGGTGTCGGCTCCTTGTGACCTTGGGCAAGTCACTTTATCTCCCTATGCCTCAGGCACCAAAAACATAGATTGTAAGTATAACACATATTCCCACCCCAATCGTAGATAGAGTGCATGTGAGGGGAATCTATATGTATTACCAGGTGTGTGTGGTGCTTTTACCTGTCAAGTTCACAGGAGGCCTGAACCTCCGCCAGTGAGAGCCTGGGGTGTATCCTCTGGAATGATCTTACATAAACACAGCGCCTTCACCTGTGTAGGATTCTAAGGGTAGAATGACCCCTAACACAGGACCCGCATACAGTATATAAATCACATACACCAACGGTATATATAAAACAGGTTTACTATATATGCAACAGAACACAAACATATCACATCACAATATGACATCAACCACAACCTTTGTGTCACCCTGTAACACTACTAGGCACAACTACCTGGTCACCTCGCAGGGCTTTAACCCACACACCCTGTGTACTCAGGAGTCCCCAAAAGTCACCAATGGTCCCGCACCCCCACCCAAGTGTGGAACAGTGCTGCCCACTAAGATGAAATATATAGATGGTGCACTTGGTGATTTGGATGATACCTGCCTGGTGCTCCTGCACCCTGGTACCGCAGAACAATGGAAGAGGACCCATCTGTGTCCAGCGCCGAAGCCTCAGTGATGGCATTCTCCTCCTGGTGGATGGTCTTCCTCTGATGACCTCACCACCCAGACAGTCTCTGTCTCTGCTCTGCAGAGAATGATTCCCTGCAACACTGACCCTTCTTGTCAGAGCACGCAGCACTGCAGCTGTGTCCCTGACTAAACTGACTGCTAACAGAGCAAAGTCCCTAACTGCAGGGGCCTTCCCTAGAGCAGCCACAAACTGAAGGGGAGTTGGGCCTAGCTGGGGCCTAGGGGGTAACCTGGCCTAGTGTAGGAGCACTTGCTCCCTACACACACTACTTCCCCCTACCTTATCCCAGCACCAACTGACTTTCTCACTCAGCGCAACAATGTATCCAATCCCTGCTGCAGGGAATCTGTAAGCCCTATTGGCTGCAATGCAGCAGGTTATAGGGGTGAAAGGGCAGTCCCCAGAGGCTTCTGGGTATTGTAGTCCTTCGGTGACCTCTTTCCTATTAGGATTACGTGCGCTATCTCCACTGCGCTTGCGCAACAATGTAATGGCCTCCTCTAGCCCTACTTCTGCGCATGGCCCTGCGCATGCGCGAACTCCCATGCCAACCCTAACATGGCCGCCGCTACTCCGTGGACTACACTGCGCATGCGCAAACTCCCGCGCATGCACGAATGCTCACAAGATGGCGGTGCTCTGTTGCTGATGTCGCCAGGAGCCCCCGGCGACGCACTCACCCCCGCAGCATCCTTTACCCTAGCGTAGGTAAGGGAGAGGGAGACAATGAACCGGGGAGCCAGAGGGGACCTGGCTACATAAGCTTGCTGGGAATGTGCCTGTAAAAATTCCTATGTGCTGTGTACTGTGCACTATACTGTAATTGTAAAGTGCTTTGAGTCCCATTAAGAGAAAAGCACTATATGAAATAAAGTTATTATTTAAAAATTACTGTAATATTATGAATCTCTGAAAAACAGGGCACTGGCTACTCATGTCCATGTTGGTAAACTGTAACCTGGGAAATAAAATCCAGGTAATGCCCTGTCTTTTGGGTATTATTATTTTAACAGACGTCAAGGTTTTTAAGGAAATGTCCCGATAATTTTTCAAATGTCCTGGTTTTGCGGAGACTGTTGGTGCCATGCCGGTCAGAATTCAAAACTTCGGGCCGGTAGCAAAGTGGAGGAGACGAGCAGGGTCAGTGTGCAGCTCACCGACTCCGCTGGCCATTAGGTGGTGCTCGCACAGCTCACACAGCTACTCCTCTTCCTGTCGTTGTTATTGATAACGTGTGGGTGTTGTACAAAGGACTGGATTGTCTGAAATGCCCATTGTATTATTTTTTGTATTGTTAGATGGAATAAATATACATCTTTTATCAGGGCCATCTTAACAACATTAGGGGCCCCCGGCAAAGCAGTGCACGGGGCCCTGCCTACACAATCACTCACATGAACAAATGTAAATGAACGATTTGTTAACGAATAGTTAATATACCCTGAATATCTAGTTTACAATTTATTCTGACATCTTACTGTTACAGAGTTATTCATAAAACAATCTTTTATATAACGTTTACAATACCTCACAAGAGAAACATCACTTTGCTATAACTGCAGTACAGTGAAAAAGCTCAACCTGTACCCCCTTTTTGATCTGAAGAAATATCACAATAAAGACAGTCACTGGTATATACTTCTAACCTATGCAGACTGTCGCTCCCAGCCTCCCACGCGCTCACTAGCAGCAGCAGGCACCGGAAGTGCTGCACTGCAAAGCTGCGAGCGGTTGTGACGCGAGCCGGGGTGCCGGGCGGGTGGAGAGCGAGCGGAGCCAGGGTTCCACTTCCGGGCGGGGGAGAGCGAGCGGAGCCGGGGTGCCGGGCGGGCGGAGAGCGAGCGGAGCCAGGGTTCCACTTCCGGACGGGGGAGAGTGAGCAGTGCCGGGGTGCCGGGCGGGGGGAGAGCGAGCCGGAGTGCCGGGCGGGGGGAGAGCGAGCCCTCCTAGCTAGACTTAGAATGGAGATTTTACATATTTAGCATTGGTGGGTAGGGTTGCCAGATGGCTTGTCCAAAAATACTGGACACAATGGTAAAAGTTGCGACGCCCCCAATACATATTTAAAAAAAACACGCTCACGAATACATATAAAATATAGCCCTACCTCCCCAATACATATATATATATATATATATATATATATATATATAAAACACCTCCCCAATACATATAAAATATAGCCCCACTACACCCATACATATAAAATATACCCCTACCACCCCCATATATATTAAATATACCCCTACCACCCCCATATACTGTATATTAAATATCTCCCCACCGCCCCAACACATATCAAATATTCCCCCACCTCCCCAATTCATATAAAATATACCCCCTCAACCCTAATACATATAAAATATACCCCATCACCCCCATACATATAAAATATAGTCCCACCTCCCCAATACATATAAAATATACCCCTACCACCCCCAAATATATTAAATATACCCCTACCACCCCCATACATATAAAATATACCCCACCACCCCCATATATATATAAAATATACACCCATATATAGTAAATATACTCCTACCACTGCAATACATATTAAATATACCCCCACCACCTCCATACATATAAAATATACCCCCATGTATATTAAATATACTCCTACCACCCCCATATATATTAAATATACTCCTACCACCCCAATACATTTTAAATATACCCCCACCACCCCCATACATATAAAATATACCCTCAGACTGCGCTGAAGCAGGGATGTATATATATATATATATATATATATATATATATATATATAACACAACAAAAGAAAAATTGGCGCCAACCTAACACTATATATACATCCTCTATAAAAAATAAAAATAAAAACCTATGCTATGCAGTGGAATAAATAAAAATAAAAATGATAAAAAACTAATGTAATAAAACAATAAAATGCATATAAAATACACCAGAAAAGAAAATGTCCAGAAAAATATATATATAAAAAATATATACAAATCCCAAAATTTTCCAATTGCTATCCAAAAGAGTCTCTGCAGCCCGAATGAAGGGAACACCACTTCCTTGAAGATATCTACAAAAACACAGAAAAAACAGGCGCACTCATAGCGTAAAATTGTATAACAATAAATTTATGGAATAAGGGATTAAAAATACACACACAAACAAAGCTGAATAAAAAGCATTTTTGAGTAAAACTCAGCCCGTTCAGACGCAGGAACCCAATGAGAAGGACTTCGGTGTGATGTCCGCGGTGTGTCCTGCTGCAATAGCCCCTCTGTGTCCTGGCAGGGACCGAAAACCACGAGGGACGCCGCCTTCTCCTTGCTCCGGCGTTACACAAAGAATACACTGAACCAAATCTCGCGTGAACTCGATGACGTCAGTGAGGTTTCATAATAAAATACCCCCACAACCCTAATACATATAAAATATACCCCATCACCCCCATACATATAAAATATAGCCCCACCTCCCCAATACATATAAAATATACCCCTACCACCCCCAAATATATTAAATATACCCCTACCACCCCCATACATATAAAATATACCCCACCACCCCCATATATATATAAAATATACACCCATATATATTAAATATACTCCTACCACTGCAATACAGTACATATTAAATATACCCCCACCACCCCCATACATATAAAATATACCCCCATGTATATTAAATATACTCCTACCACCCCCATATATATTAAATATATTCGTACCACCCCAATACATTTTAAATATACCCCCACCACCCCCATACATATAAAATATACCCTCAGACTTTCCCCTCCCCCCCCTTTTTTTATTCACAGGTCATGCATTTCTCTTATGATTTTTATTATGCTTGTGTGTTGCTCCAATGAGATTTTTCTGTGCTTATTTAATGTGTTATTCTTTTACTTCTTTATATAGTTTATTTTTGGATGTATCCAATATTTCATCTCTGTCCTTTAAAGATTTATTATTTGTATGTTGTTCATTCATCTAGCTATTCGTTTTCATTTGTTAGTAGGAATATGTTTAAACTGCTTACAAATAGGGAGGATCTGGTAACCGCGGTCACAGCACTCCACACAACCAACGCTTGGAAAATTCAAAAAACTTTATTAAGCTTTATTAAGCTCCACTGTGGAGCTTAATAAAGTTTTTTGAATTTTCCAAGCGTTGGTTGTGTGGAGTGCTGTGACCGCGGTTACCAGATCCTCCCTCTTACACGTCATATCCGGATAGGAGCACGCCGACACCACGAGGAACAAAGATGGCCACCGGAGCGTTCTTGTAGCTACAGTGCAGAACGGGTGTCGTGAGTACACAAGAATATATGCAGTTATGTTTTAGGCAGTTGTGAGGCTACTTGGCACCGCACTGTGATTTACTGTGGGGTCTTTTCTTTGAAGAGGCTCCGCTGTATCTCTATGGATTGACCAGCCCACTGCCTGCATTCTCACTGCTTTCCTCACTAATGACTGTATAACTTACTTATCAGTGGTGTCAGCTCCAAGTTTTATGGGACATATGCAGACTCAATAGTGCGGTGGTTTAGGAGACTCGGTACTCAACGGGTTAACACCCAAGTGTTTTTTGCTTACAAATAGGCTCTAGTGTTTTATGATTGTCATGTATAATGTTGTCCAGCAAGAAAACAGGGTTAAATTTGTGAAATTGGAAGTACCCGCCCACCATCTGTACTGGCCAATCACAACAGTAAAGGTGATATAAAGGACACCCCTTTTGACCAATGAATTCATCCCCTGACGAAGTCCTTAGTAACGAAACGCGTAGGGCGTTTCCCAAAGAGGCGAGTTTGTGACTGACATTACTGCACGAACGGAGAGAGTACCTTGGAGCTGTTGCTATTTTGCTTGGGACTGCTGTCGCTTCCGGTTTTGCGGTTGCCTGCTGGTGAGCAGTGAAAGCTGTGGGAGGTGTATCTGAAGGGAGTCTCTGACCATGTTGCTGATTATTACATCATCTGGCTGCGGTGGCTCCAGTGCACCTTGCTGAACCAACGGATACACCAGAGGTGGCACCAACGGGACAGGCTGATACATTCCCTTCACAGTTTCAAGGCGATTGAGTATATCTCATAAATGCTATTATTTTTCCTCTGTTTGTGAGTGCGCTTTTTATATTTTACAATCCCATAAATACTGTTTTATACTTTATCACAATAGGAGTGCACCTGTTTTTTCTTTTTGTTTTCTGCATATATACAGTATATATTTATATACATATATATAATTAAAACTACAGAGAAGAGAGATTCTCTCTAATTTCACAGGGTTCAGAGGGAATTACCTAGAGCCTCAACCATAACAGACCAACAGCTAAGTGATATATTAATGTACCTGTTCATATGGGGTGCATAGGATAGGGCATGTTTTGGGATAACCAGCATATCTGGTGGCCCCGTTTGAAAGGGCTGGAATATATTTAGTTTGTTTTCCCTAAAGGGACTAGGTGTTATTTTTATGATTTGGTTTGACTTAAAAGGACGGTGGGCCTGTTGGTATATAATTTATTCCTGTAAATAAACCCAGTGTAAAATGTTTCCGGCCTTATTCTGGGACTAAAAGATACTGCAACGTGATGTGGGCATCACAATATATATATATATATAGTGCAGAATAAATGAGTTCTTCAGTATTAAGTGATACCTTTCTTATTGGACTAACAATTTATGTCATAGGACAAGCTTTTGAGAGTTATCCTCTCTTCTTCAGGTCTAGCAATACTGATATACAAAGGATTCAATGGCTAAAACATATACATACAGTACATATATATATATGTGTAGAGAAGAGATGACCTAGGCGCAAATAAGCCAGGAAAGAAACAAAGAGAAAAATATCATAGGGCAGTATGTCTGTTACTTTCAGAGTTAAGGTGGTAAGGTATACACTTACACTTAATCAGCCAAATAAAAGCCTTTAATCCACCACTGGGATTCAGGAACACTGCTGCTGGGATTTCTTTGCTGTTTGCATGGATCTCAGACTCTCCACGACTGCTGCTTGCTTCAGGGGTCACCTTTTCATCTGTAGCTGCGTGTCTCCTTAGCATGGGATATAGCTCACCAGGGAGGGGGGGGGGGGGGAAGGGGAAGAGGGACAATGGAACAAAAATAGTATAAAACCTTTTATTGTAAAAACTATCTAAAAAATAACAAACAGTATCTCACTCACATGGTGTGAAATAATTTCAAGCAGTTGAGAGTTTGAATTGAGTCTCTCACACTCGTAGAGTAAGCTGTCCGGTCCACTGCACTGCTGCTAGCCTGGTTTACTTCCGCGTCACGTGCTCCGGCTCCAATTCTCGCGAGACTTCGACCTCCAATGACGTCACAGCGCTATCTCCACTCCGTTCTGCAGCGCGTCTCACTCTGCTCGGTTTGCAATGCCTGCAATGACTGCAGGGTCTGCCCTACGCGTTTCTCCTCTAGGGCTTCCTCAGGGGCATAATGTGGACAAGCTTTTGAGAGTTATCCTCTCTTCTTCAGGTCTAGCAATACTGATATACAAAGGATTCAATGGCTAAAACATATACATACAGTACATATATATATATGTGTGTTTATGTATATGGTGCATGTAGTCTGTGTGTACAATTTTTTTTAATTATTATTAGTTTTAGCATTATTATTAGTACTGATGCATTATTTCTTGTCATTATTACCATGTATGTTTTGTCATTTGGATGTAGCACTGGGCACCCCGTCGTTTGCTATATTCACTTGCCACAGCCCAGTGGCACTCTATGTGACATTACATATAGTCAAGATTAGGTGGGTGTGGGCGTTTGAGCTTGCTGGGTTTGTGTGTGCTAATTAATTTCTGACTGGTATCAGTTGTATGGAGGTTGTGGCACCTCCCCCAGAGCTCACGTCACCTCCCCCTTTTTAATGGTGGATCTTCTCATCTTGCTGCAGGTAAGGAATCTATTCTGGTTCTTCCCCCTCATACAGAGGTATAGGGAACAGAATGCTGTGTAATGTAGGACTTGCACTTATTATGGTTTACCTTGAAGATTTGGTGTGCAGGCTTATGATGCTTTGGCCAAAATATCTAACTAAAAAAAACACATTTTATTATTATTAGTATTAGCATTATTATTAGTACTGAAGCAGTATTTCTTGTAATTATTACCATGTATGTTTTGTCATTTGGATGTAGCACTGGGCACCCCCGGTTGTTTGTTATATATATATATATATATATATATATATATATATATACATACATACAGTGCATATACAGTATATGTGTGATTATGTATATGGTGCATGTAGTCGGTGTGTACAAATGTAACACCCATTATTACTCAGTCTGGTGTGTTGTAGCAGGACTAACGTGTTATCACAATTGTTGTAACCACCAACTGGTGCACTAAAGTGTTACATCTGTACCGTATACATATGTTGCATATATGTATATAATGCATGCATAGTATGTGTGGTATATGTGTGATTTGGACATGTTTATTCGTGATTCGTGCATCTGGTGTATGTATCTAATATGCGTGGGTGGTATGTGTAATCTGATGTGTGTACACATGTACTATACTGTATATGTTTTGTATTTGTGGTGAGTGTGTTTATTGTGCGTGTGTACTGTGTGTGCCAATGTTGTGAGCTTGCTTATTGTATGGTAGGGGAATTTTGTGTTTATGGTGTGTGGACCCCCCAGGTTTAAAAAATTTCTGCCAGCCCCTGGCAGCAGAGGAAGGCAGGAGGAAGGTGGGAGGTTGGGCCTGCTCCAGTGGTCCATCGACATCAATCACAACTTCTGGTGTCTGCCACCAGGATGGACCCCCCCCCCCCCCCCTGGTCCACAGTGACAGGTAGGGATTTGGTGGAGGGAGAGAATGTAGTGGGAGAGAATGAAGGGAGGATGAAGTGGTGGGGGTAGGGAGGAAAGGAAGGATGATGAGTTGTGATAGGGAGGAGAGAGAAATGAGGGATGGGGAGAAGCAAGAGAATGGGGGGAGAGGGTGGGGGGATGGAGGAGTGAGGAGAATGGAGGGGTAGAGAGAATGGAGGTAGGGTAGGGGGAGAGTTGGAGGGAGGAGGGAAGAGGAGAGAGAATAGAGGGGGGATGGGGAGAGAGAATGGAGGTGTGGGGAAGAGTGAATGGAGGTGTGAGGGGGAGAGAAAATGGAGGGAGGGATGAGAGGAGGGAGGGGAAATAGAATGGGGAGAGGAGGGAAGGGGAAAGAATGGAGGGAGTGTGAAAGGGAATGGAGGAAGGAAGAGGGAGAATAGATGGGGGGAATAGAATGTATGGGGAGGGAGAATGGAGGCAGAGGGAGGGGAATGGAGGCAGAGGGAGGGAGAATAGAAGGAATGGTGGGGAGAATGAGGGAGGAGAATGGAGGGAGTGGGGGAGCAAGTGGGAAAGGATGAGAGAGGGAAGGGGTAGAGGAAGTAGAGAATGGAGGGGAGAGGGGGAGGTAGAGAGAATGGAGGGGGAGAAAGAACAATGGGGAGAAGGGGAGAGAGAGAATGGAGAGGGAGGGGAATAGAGAATAGACGGGGTTGGAGAGAGAATTGAGGGGGAGGGAGGGAGAATGGAGGCAGGGAGAGTAGAGGGAGGTGGATAGAGAATGTAAGGAGATGGGGAAATAGAATGGAGTGGGGGTAGGGAGAGATAATAGAGGGGAAGGGGATGGAGGGGCAGTGGAGGGATGGGGGAGTGAGAGATAGAGAATGAAGAGGAGAGATAAGGGAGGGGGAAAGAGAATGGAGGGGAGAGAGAATGTAGGGAGGGGAGAGAGAATGTAGGCAAGAGGAAAGAGAATGGAGGGGGTGGAGAGGGAGGGGCACAGACAATTGTAGGGGGAGAGAATGGAGGGGGAGAAAAAAATGGAGGGGAGGAAGGGGGAAAGCGAATGGAGGGAGGGAAAATGGAAGGGAGAAAAAATGGGGAGGGAGACAGAAAGACAATGGAGGAGAGAGGGGGAAAGAGAATGGAGGGGGAGACAACAGAGGGGGAGATGAGAGAATTGAGGGGGGTATGGAGGGAGAGAGAATGTAGGGCAGGGGCGAGATAAGGGAGGGAAAAAGAAAATAGAGGGGGAAAGAGAATAAAAGGGAGGAGGAAAGCGAGGGAGGGATAGAGAGAATGTAGGGGGAGGGAGGAGGAGGCGGGGTAGTAAGAATGGAGGGGGAGGAGAGATAATAAAGGGGGAAAGAGAATAGAGGTGGAGGGGAAAAGAGAATGGAGGGGAGGGGAGAGAGAATGTAGGAGGAGGGAGGGAGAAAGAGAATGGAGGGAGGGGGAGAGAATGGCAGGAGGTGGAGAGACAATGGAGGGTGATGGAGGAGAGAATGGAGGGGGAGAGAGAATTGAGGGAGAGGAAGAGAAAGGGAGACAGGAGAGAAACAGAGAAGGAGGGGTGCAGTTGGTGATGTCATTTGTTTAATAAATTATGTTTTAATGTGTCCTGGTTTTTACATTTGCAAATCTGGTCACCCTAGTCATATTACATTTTTCAAGGGAAACTTGGGTAATTTCCAGGCTGAAAACCAATGATGTTAGAAGACCAAATCTTCCACACACTTAAAATGACAGTAGATCAATTTATTTAATGAAAACCAACATATCAGATTTAATTCTGAGTGGGTTGTGGCACGCAGGCACAAAGCAATACTTAGCGTGTACAGTATATCTGGACAAGAGACTTAAAGTTACTAAAGATATAATCCACAGCATTTCCAAGTACAGGCATACTGAAAGAGATTTCATTTTCAGTTCCGTTCAATGTATTTTGATATGTTTTATTTGTTTCCTAGATTTTACAGTACGTTACACATATTCACAACGGTATGTTGGTAAATGGTAGAGTGGCATCTCTCTTGACCAAAACCAGTTAATACATCACAAGTAGAAGTTAAAGACGTGACTTGAAACATCAGAACCAAAATACTGAAAGTATGAAACAAGCATAGGAAACGTTTTAAGTGGAATGATAAATATTTTTTAACTTTTAAGAATATGAAACTTTAAAACTGTTAATTCACAGTCTGCATGGAAGTAATATGTAACGGCACTTCTGTAGGCTAAAATGTATGTTCTTTCCTTTGCCAGGCTGCAATTATTCCCATATGTTTTTGATCTAATACTTTTCTCCTTCTATAAACAGAAGCTAAATAATGTATATTACATCACTTCTCCACAATAGAGTTTGTTATTTATTAGATGTTTTATTAATAATAGGAAAGATTTTTCTTGGGTTGTGATAGTGTTTAATGGACCAACAATATAGAACAGGATTCCCTAAGCTCCAATACCAGATAACGCAGCACGCTTCTTTGTTCTCTCCTATTAATGTTAACATTTATTAATAACTATTAATGTATCAGTTAACGGGGTTCCTTGGTATCGGAGGTTACTGAATCTTCCCCAGTCCTTAACACGTTATAATGTGTGCAGGTCTCTGCTTGATGTGTACTGAAGTTTCAAAACGTCTGTAAACATTATTACATCTACCAAGAACTCTTTTTTTGTTCTATTAAAAAGTACCACAACAAAGGTACATTTTTTTCAGGACTCGGTCATACACCATAAATTTCAAGCTGACACACATGGAGTGCAATAGGTGCAAAGTACCTTGATACACTCATATTAAGAGAAGCATGTTCAAAATGTTTCCCTTAGCATCACTTTTATGCCATAAATGCCATCTGTTGGCTCTAACGGCTGAGATGCAAACCAGACTAGATGCCACCCCTGCCTCCCTCTCTTGGGGCGGAGAGGGAAGCGCGGGCAGCAGCGGTAATTATGGATGCAAGCCGAGTCCTTTCTGTGACTGGCCCCAGCTGCAGTGCATGCCTCTTTCCAGCCTCCCTCCCCAACCTCGCTGAGTGGTAGGAGGGACCCGGGTCTGGTGAGCCGCCTCGCTGCAGACTTAGGCCAGGGCCATGGTCAAAAAGACCGCGCTGAGCCGCGCTGAGCAGATGCACTTACCCCCTGCATCTGTAATCAGCGCGGCTTTAGGAGCCACTTCCGCACGCATGCGTGCAGAGGCGTGTGGAACCGCAGGAGACAGGCAAGTTTAAATTTTGCCACTGAGGGAAGCGGAGGGCCCGTCACATGACTGCCAAAAGCCAATGGCAGTCCGTGACGTCGGCGCCGTGACGTGGCACACTAGCCCCGCCTCCCACACGGCATTTACAAGCGCGCATGCTGACACTCATGCAGTGACACTAAAAAGCTTGTGCTTGAGCAGGAGAGCATGAGCGTCAGTGCTGCTCAGCGCTATTAAGATTACCATGTCCGAGGCCTAAGAACTGGTATTGGCCACAGGGGATCTGACTGTCTAATTTCTATTCATTGATACACAGTGCCCCATTTGAAACCTTATTACTCTCGCCTCAGACGATTACTGAACAAGATTTGGAGAATGAATTAGCTCTGTGTGCAGGGATGTAATTGGCAGATACCGTAATCCATCATTGAAGACATTTGAAAGCGTAATCAGTCATCATGTGTGTGAGGGTGACCACCCCTGATTATGATTATGATTACAGTTTCAAAATGTATTGTGACAGAAGTGTTAGAAAATGGACAGTTTAGTGCTGAGCTGCTCAAGTTCAGTCCTCAAGAGCTACTGTACCAACAAGCCATGTTTGCAAGATTTCTGTAATTAACACATACTTAACCAATTACCATTGTCTTAATAATCACTAACACAACTTTTTTAGATATCTATTTCACTGAAAATCTGGCCCTTGATGACTGACTAAGCTGGGGCACCCTTGCTAAAGTATGAAAGCTGATGAGAGAGCTTCAAGAAACAAATATCACATCATGCTAGGAAACATCGTTACCGTCTCCATCCTGATGTTTCAGTAACATCAAACATATTAAGCTTTGTTCTCAGGATTGTTTTGACGCTGGAATTAGTTTGAAAATGTGTCTTGTACTGTACATCCATTTAAAGTATGTATGTACTTTGTGTTGACTTTACCCTACTTCCTTTAACCAATTGAGCATGGACTGGCCCTCTGATGCCACAGGAATAACTGGAGAGGAGAGCCTTAAAGCAGCAAATCCGTGCTCGTTTTCTTTTTACATTATCTTAATCTAAGATGATCCACAGTCCCCTGACATCTGGTGACCTCTCAGTTTCTGAGATATTTGCAGTTTGTATCACTGGACAAGGATACTTATCCAGTGAACACAATTGCCTATATTTACCAATTACTGCTACTAATTGAGACAAATTCCAGCACATCTTGGTAAATATGGCCCCGTACAGCCCATTCAAGTGTATTTGCTGCAAGGTGTTTATCAGCCTGACAAGTGTCTTATGGCGTAACAACTCGAATTAAATATGATCCTTTATGGTCTAGTCACTTGAATGGTCTGTAAGGAGTCATTCAGGATGGAAGGTGTCTTAGGGAGTAGGACTTCTTATTTGTCCCTACATGTGGCCTCGAAGATCAGCTTTGCTATGGTGACCAATGTTGCAGCTTTCTATTGATGACCCCAGAGCCATCTTTGTTACTTTCTTGTGTTAGAAGCCAGGGCACAAAACTACAAATATTTCATGGGCGAGGGGGCCTTGGAGGTCAGAGGGCCGTAGATCGGCTCTAGGGGACACCACACGTTCAGATAATATTGCTGCCTTATTCAAATACTTTGAAGTTCAGATATTAGATTTTAATCATTATTTTAATCTTAGTATTTAGGTCATGCATCTCCTGCAGTTCTTTTTTTAAGATATGACTATATTTGAGCCATGACCATTTTTATGATTGCCAAACTGGTGCAAGTCTGAGGCAAAATATATCATCAGTTTAATAAAAATCTAAATATCTTTTTCCTTAGAGAACATTATAAATGGCTGTTTTCTGAACAGTTTTGAAACAATGAGATTTGTAGATGTAGAATCCTTATTGGGTGTCAAAATAAAAATTTGAATCTGCATTTTTATTCGCCTTGACTAAATTAGATCTAGTAACAATTAATACAAATTGTATTTCATATCAAATAAATAGGAAACCTATCAATTGAGGGGCTACATGACATGAACACAGTTTGCTTTATTAAAAGCAAGAAATATTTTTTAGATAAGTAATACAATTTATGGGAATAACATGAATATTTTTATATATACTGTACATTGACCTAAAATACATATTTATAGTAGTACATGAGACGTGATTACAAATGAGCATCTGAGGCACACGAAGATGTGATGGATTTTTGATCTGAAAAGGTGGTTAGTTATGACACTGATGAAGAACGTTGATGCTGATCCTATTAAGATGTCACAGCCTGAATTTTTTTTTTTATATCAGATCTTATTTCTTTGTCCAAGAACACATCTGAAAATTAAATTGGCACCTTCCTGGTAAAACATTGAATAAATGAGGCCTCAATTTAGCAAATGTGAATGTTCCTCCATAATTCTGTGTAAAGATGTGTGAGCGTTAATGTAGCAAATTCCAGAAACGTTGCATTTTTTCAGATTTTGTTTTATAATTCCATGAAAATATTGACATTTTGCCAATGTTTGCCATATTTTAATTACTCTATTTAAAAAACCTCGATCACATAACCTTCATATTGGTCATATGATTCGGCACATTATTTTTGCTGAACTCTGCCATTTTTTACATTTTTTTTAGAGTGAAAAATCTGAATATTTCACCAAATTCCCAAACTTGAAAACATTTTGCAGGTCTCTAATTTTGGTTGTATTGACCATAGTGTAACAACTTACTTTAGAACACTGTGTTATAGAAAATTCTGCTGACATTTGCCACCTTAAAAGCATTAAAAGAAATCAACTACAGCCACCTACAGTAAAAGGAGGAAATTATCAATCCCCAAAATACAAAGGCATTTAACACCCTTTGACAGATAACTTTTGGGCAGCTGATGATGTCAGTACAGTATGTTTATCCCGATATTATCTTTTTACCACAAACACCATGTATGTTTTGTTCAGCAACAATACACTTATAGATATAACAAACACCAGCATTTAAAAATAAAAAATCATTACCATTTTCCCTACGCTGTCGTAATAGTAACAATTTCATATTTTTATTTATGCAAAATCCTTGGAAACGGCTTCCACAAAGTTCGGGGCTGCCATCAATATTGTAATTGTACAGATGATGGCGAAAAGTGAAAATGCCACAAGACACAAGCGGTCTATGACAGCAGCTGCAAACTTCCATTCACTGCAGATTTCATCCCCTGCATCCTGTTCCCTGAAGCGCCGTGCAATGTACTGGACTTCCTCCAAGATCTTGACAATCTCCGGCATGCTCTCCCTTAAGGCTTTCTTTGGCATGAGATCACTGTCTTCTAGAGAGGGGCAAGTTATTCTGCCGCACAGAACACCAGAGTCACTGTTTGGTGGACAGCATGGATTCTCCATAGTGTGGTATGCACAATAGATTAAGTTGCCATTGCTGGATTGGTGCCCAGGTACAATGTTCATTTCAATGCTACTAATACTTGAATGATGATTCGGGTAAATATATTTACAAGGGATAGGCCTTTTGTTCTCCCCAGGTTTCCTCATCCTTAAAAACCATGCACACCAGTTCAGCAGGATAACGCGGACCTGAAATAGAAAATACGGTGATTTCAATGTTTCTATGCAGTCTGGTCTCAAAAGATGTTAAGGCCGATATTCACAAAGTGGTGCTAAATTGTTAGGCATCTTATATCTCGTTCAAGTTAATGGGTTGTAAGGTAGCCTTACTGCTCAGTACTGTTTGTTAAACCTGGTAATCAAAGCTTTTTGATTGACCATTGAAATAAAACGTTAGGATATACTGTACTTGTGCTATAAGAAAACATGATCAAAAACAGAGTTCTTTCTGGATGACATTATAGTGTACAGAGCTTTAAACATGTCTTTTTTTTCATGTGCAGAAGAACATTAAACAGTTGTGCTGTTAGATCAGAAATAAAGAGTTCTATTTTTTTTGTTGTAAATGTCCTTTCCTTCAAAAACAGTGTTTATAAAACAAATGTTAAGTGTTAGCCAGAAAGTCTAGTGGCCACTTTACTTTGGAAATCAAAAGTTTTACATTTGAACCTTTCTGAAACCAGGGTTCTCTTGGATTAGTGACTAGCATATTTACATCTACTGTAGTCCACTGAAACGGCTTGTTTCAGATTCTGTATGGAAAAAAAATAATAATACTTTTATGGGGTAATTGTTCTTATAAAAGTGTTAATAATAAGGGTTACATATCCATATTTCTATATACGTATACAAATGAACTATTTCCAGTAGGATGTAGGGGAAGGTAGGAAAGAGCTGGAGTCAGAGGAAATTATTTGGCAATGTTTGTCAATGACTACTTTGGGAAATATATTGGGCCAGCATTAGAGGTGTTAAACATTTTGCTGCCAGACAATGTGTTTGTGGCACAACATGGAACAACAGGGTTAAGGGACGACTGAGGCTTGTGCTTTGGCGCTGACTGGGAATGACAAATTCTCTACATATTCATGCAGTATAGATAACATAGTTGGTTGATTTGATCTCAATTAACAATATGTTTAAGAGAGACTTGTATATTCAGGGGTTTTATACATATTTAATGTAGATCTGCTACAATATGTAATGCTCGCCTGTTTCCTACTGATGTGTGTACAGTATCTGCTTGACCTATCTGCACAGCAATATATTAATGATAAAGTAGGACAGTTTTACAAGATTTGCAGTAGGTTATACTGTACCAGTCTGTTCCCCATGCTCATTATCATAGCCATGTCTAAAATACACCACACTGTCTTGGTTTAGCAGATATGAGAAGTTACAAAAGAGACCACCATTGAATTTTGCTTTTCACACACGAGCATAATATATCATCCTGGGATCATTAGCTGTCTGCTCATGTTTTCTTTTCTGTGTAAGCCTCATGAAGAAGCTTATGAGATGTGTTCTCAGTACTTGGATTGGAGCGTATGCTGCTTACTTGCTTTATGTTTCAGCAAATTAAATGTCCCATCCATCCTTTTGCCAGATTTGATGTGTTTAGCTAGCCTACTCAGTAAAGCATTGCAAGAATAATGATGCCTTTCAAGGCTACTGCATGCATTTCAACTCTTTTACTGCTGGAAAAGTGTACATACTGTACACAACATTACTCAGCCTCTTCTACAGTAAAGGAGTTCAAACACGAGCACTGGCATTTATAAACAGCAGCTATTATAAACATGTCATTACTGGAATGGTCAATTGTGCATTGCACTGAAAAGTGTTCGTAGTGCTACTCCACAGCAACTATATATATCAGTGCAATTCTCTAATCTATAAAATAATCTTGAATCTGTAGAATAATCTACCAAACTGACAATAACAGTACAATAGTGCATATATTTAACTAAAAACTAAGTGATCTATATCAAATATCCATCAAATACACTCCAAAAAACAAACAATCGCTAATCACTATATAAATATATACCAATAGATCAATAAAATGACTACCCCTTAACATCACCAATGATGCAGCACTCTAAATTGAGCAAAATATCCAAAGCCCACACAAAGTCAAAGAGAGTGCACTACCACTGTATATGGCGATACAAACACAACAGACAACATTTAAAAAAAAAAAAAGGAAGAGAAGAGGGGGATAAAAAAAGAAACCAATAGTGTCATATATGAACTTCAAATAGTACATTGGTAGCAAAGATAGATCTCACTCGCAAACAAACTTGAAATAAAGGCATAGCATTGATGAGCCCTGTAGGATCGCAAATCCCTTCGTTGACGCTTAAGTGGGTGCTGGGTGGGTATGTAGGCGTATGATTAGAGTCAAATATTGCTGAAGTAGCAAGGCACAGCAAAAAAATTGCAGGACGTGACTTAAAGAGATTGCAAAAAATTGAATATTTATTAAAGAATAATCATACAACAGACCAGCGTGAATCCTCTGATGTGTTTCGTACGAGACTGGTCTGTTGTCTGATTATTCTTTAATAAATATACATTTTTTACAATTTCTTTAAGTCACGTACAATCTCTTTAAGTCACGTCCTGCAATTTCTTGACTTCAACAATATTTTTCTCCATTAACTACCTCTGGCTGGAGCACGCATTTCGGAAGGACATGTCATCTTTGGTACTGCAACTCGGACTGCAATCGTGAGTTTCCAAGTAGCTTTATTATCTGTACTGCATTTACAAAGTCGGAGCTTACAGTAGCCAGTGCTGTTATCGCTGGATTTTAGGGTAATATAGAGGGAAGTGGCAGTCGATTACTCATTTGTCACGGGTTCTCCGACTGCCTTTCCTTTACTCCCTTCACACCGCGAGGAAATAATCCCGTGATTGCGCACACATATGGGCTAGACTTGAAATATTTGCACAGAATATAATTTTCCTTCTGAGGATTTCTGGACTTATGTACAGAAACTGATGAATGAAATTACTATTTCAAAGTTCCTAACAAAAATTGGGTAATGTAGAACTACACATGGGACATGGTCCTAACACACAGTCGTATGATTCGAGTTCCGCGGGTTCTGACTCTGCCCCCCGCTCTGACGCACGATGGGTGCACACGTCCAGCCTTCCTGCTGACGTGCATTCCAAGCTCCGTCCCGCTCTAATGATAGACAGGACCAGCGTGGGAGTGACGCGTGCCCCAGGCTCTGCCCCCTGACCTCCGTGATGCGCGGGGGTCGTCGCGCAATCGGTTCCGCCCCCATCCCTGATCAGGCTGCATCATAGGGCACACCTCTGTGCACCAGCAGCCTATTGGATTCAACTTCCTGGTCCCGCCCTGGCTGGCTATTGGAGGGCCTTCCTTTATATATCTTCCGGCTGCATACTCTCATTGCTGAGCATAGTCTAGTGTGACGCAGTGCCTTGCTGCATTCCTGTTCTGTGACCTTGCCTTGCTGTGCCTGTTAACCTCTTGTTGCCTGACCCTGTTTATCTCCTTGGACTCCGCACCTCTCTTCCCATGACCCGGTTCGAACGACCATTCTCCTGTCTCCAGATGTGACCTTGGCTAAGTACTCCAACGATCCGATACTCATCTATCCTGAACCTGGCTACGTACCCCGACGATCCGCTACTCTCCAATCCCGAACTTGGCTACGCACCCCGACGATCCGCAACTCTCCACTCCTGACCTGGTAAGTACTTACTACTATTCTCCAATTTATAATCCTGACCTGGCTTGCACGACCACTCTGCATCCTAGGCGCGCCCGTGTGGCTGTGGGTCGGCGTGACAGGGTGAAGTCAACCCCTATCAGTTATGCCTGGGAAACATATGTCTGAGTGCTTCATCCAGCACTCAGAAGGTTAACTCAGGAGGAAGCTAGGTAATCAGGAGGTAAGCTGACACCTGATAACCAGCAAGGTAGAAAAGGATCTTGTTACTGGCAGTAGCTGGCTGCCTTAGACCAGAGCACACTGCTATGTGAGCTGCTAGCCAGACGGATTCACCAAAGTAACTACTTCAACCAAAGTAAGAATTGTTCATTTGTTTTTCCTGACTGCTTAAAATACACTGACGGTTTGGTAATGGTTTAGCCAGCCAGCCTGCTAGATAGGCCTGGTGTGTTAGTCAGTTCTCCCAATGTGGAGCAGGTTTTGTTTTGGTTTAAAGGGACAGTGTACCCACATGTTATGTTATGTTGTGGAGAAATAAAGCCACTGAAAATTTTCATTATCCTGAAACTACACGTGTGGACTGTTCCCTGACCTCGGCTACAGGCCGTCCTGCTACAGTCGGTGTTAACCAATTCCCTACCTCAGCACCGCGGTCGCGCTTCGTTTGTTGTGAGCTACGCGTTACACTTTCCTTCCAATGGAATTGGCTTCATCAGGGAATCTTTGTATGTATTTGGTATTATTAAATGATTGTAAGATGCAAGTACAGATAGAAGATAGGATTTCTAGGCATTAGAATGCATAAATGCCATTTAGCACTAATTAACGGGTTACCAATGAAGTTACAACACATGTGAAAAGACTGTGTGGATTGGAGAGACTATAAATATAGGAGTTTGGTACTAGGAAGAGATCCCTTAATGAAGCCAATTCCATTGGCAATATGCGTTGGAAGGAAGTAGGTCACGTAGAGCTGACCACAGAGCCGGTCAGAGAACCGCTTGAGAAATATATGGAGTGGACACCCAACAGAGCCTTGGAATACAGGTCTGGCGAGACGCACACTACACATCCTCAGATGGAGGGGGCTGAGTGAACAGACAAGCAGCTGGAGAGTGTATGTGCAGAGATGCCTTGAGGAAGTAGGAACTGCTGTTTACAGTACTCAGGCCATCCTACCAGCATACCCGCCCAGCACACTTAGGCTGTGATTACACCAAAAGTAGCCGGCTTAAAATCAAATTGCTTCAATCCAATGAACGTTTACTTACCAAGCACGACGCACATGCAGACACAAACTGCAGGACGGCAGACAGGAGAACAGACCTGGGATTTTGTTTTCTTCAGGCGACTGCCGCGTCACTTGAGCTGTTCAGCCAATGACGCCGAGCCGCTCATGGCCACACCTCTATCATGCCTCCCTGTCTCCTCAGGCTGCCTACTGCCTGCCTTGCACATGTCGCTCGGCCGCGTTGCAACTATGACGTCACCAAATCGCGCGCACGCCCAGCAGGAGATGGTATAATCATAGCCTTAAGCGTGAACGGAGGGATTTGAGATCCTGCAGGCTCATCATTTCTATGTCTTTATTTGAAGTTTGTTTGTGAGTGAGATTTATTTTTGCTACCAATATATACTATTTGTAATTTACATATTACACTATTGGTCTCTTTTTTTCCCTCCCACTCTTCTCTCCTATTTTATGTTTTTCGTGTCATACTGTGTGTGTTTATATTACTATAAAGTAGCGTGCTTTTGGACTTTCTGCCAACTTTGCATTGCCTTCCCACACTATTCAGTTTCAAAACAAGGCTTCGTAGGCTGAAGATGGAATTCCGATTGCACGTTGCAGAACTAACTATTTCAACCATGCCCCATAGACATTAACTACAATTATAACAGCCTATGGCTTGTAATGGAACAGCAGTTCTCACTGAAGGTTTCAATAAGGACACTTGTAACCAAACGATGTGTGACTGTAGGAATATAATGTTGTCTGGTATAGTATGCAGTGTACTATCAGTGTATGTGGCTGTTGAAAATGCATACAGTAATGCCAGCAGTAACACTAATATAACTATATAAGAAAAATAGAACGGGAATAACTCATTACTCTTTGTAATTTAATGGTTGCAAATTTAAGCTGATGGATAATAGCATGTGGCCAAATAGATCTGCATAGAGCTCCGTATGGTCCATTCTGATGAATCGTCATTCAGTACATGTGGACATTATGTTTTAGACAAGTTGTTATGAAGAGCAATTAGCCTAAAACAATAGTACTTTATCATGGAAATGGAATTCTTCTTTTCGACAACCTTATCACTTTATCATCTTGTGATCAAATAATAGCATGTCTATTTTTTATAAATCAATAATTCCTTCAATAAAGACAATTTCAGTTTCTGCTCCAACGTTTTAATCTTTTATTGCTTCTCTACTTGAATTCAAAATGACATCACTGATAAATGTGTATGACTACATAGGAAGTGAACAACCAATGGAACCACCATCCAAGGGTCACGAGCAGAATCAGTAGAAGATATTGTATTACACGACAAACAAGAAAAAAAAATAGAAAACAAGAAAACAATCTGTCATATCTCCAAAATAATGTAGATATGACTGCTCTTTGCAGTCTGGTTTGTATGTCGCAGTTAAATAAATGACGCCGTTCTTTTAGCTGCAGCATGGCATACTGAAAGCACTTACCCACTTTGGCATTTTTCCTGCTTGAGGATCATGATGGTGAAACTGCAGTACCAGCACTGTTACCACAACAGACAAACCAACAATGAACATGATGCTGGCGAAATACTGAGCTGCAGAAAAATAGAGAGAGAGAGAAAGGTGTGTTGTACTGTGCATTTTATATCATCCTATATGATTATGATTAAGTTTGTTCGAAAAAGTACCCGGGCGCTATCTCTATATGGCGTGTGTAGGATGAAAAAAAGGGGATGTAATACAGCCTGAGAATAATGTTCTTATGATGTCCTCCTGTGACTCGGAACCCCAGCAGGATCTATCCAGGACCCTTGTTGGCAATAAAATACAAGAAAAGATGGGGGAGCACAGTTTCAGGAAAAGGGCAGTTAATAATATGTCCTATTAGACTGGTGATCGATGTGATAGGAGGCACCTCTATTGAGGCGACAATCTATGGAGCGGACTCCATCTATGGGAGGCGCACATACAGTGATGTGTATGTAGGTGGGAAGATAAAAGAATAAATAACTTACACGGCCTTGTGTAAGTTCTATCACATCAAGGTTTCTTTGGATTGCTTTTCTTCTTTGGAGGATGGATTCTTCTACGGTCCTGACTTCTCCCCTCGTTGTGCCTTCAGCTTTCCTCGTTGGATGGATTTCTCCCTCCAGGAGGTTTACCTCTCGTGGAAATGAAAAGGTGATTAGATCAATAAAAATATACAGCAGCTGCGGTGTAGGGAAGGGTAATAAAACAATAAACCATTGCAATACAATGGTATACTCAAGCACTCACACGGGCCAATGTGAGTGTTCTCCTATCGCGGTATCTTGATATTGCCCGTTGAAGAGGTTAATACAGGGCTTCAGATGTTGGTGTCTGTAGATATACGGGCCAGTGTGAGTACACACTAGTAGGGGTATCTTTTCACTTCTGTTTTTTCTTAAGGGGTTCCCCTTACAACTAATGAAGGGGTGAAGGCAGACTATGGGACACTGTGGTCTATGGGATTAAAATTTTATTAAAACAGAAAAGAACAAACTATATATCTGGCTCCTCTAGATCTATCGAGCCTGAGGAAGTCCTGTTCTGGACGAAACGTGTTGCTCTACTCTTCATTTGGGACATTTATATAGCTTATTCAGAGGAGCCAGAGGTGAAGTCGTAGCTCTCTATCCGGACGCGGAGGGAAAGACCCCCTACCACTCACCACCTTACCACTCCCCCTGCTTTTATTTCCTTTTAGAAGCCATTGGTTTCTTTGTTTTACATCTGCTTTGTTTGTTTTGTATCTTTATAGTTTGTTCTTTTCTGTTTTAATAAAATATTAATCCCATAGACCACAGTGTCCCATAGTCTGCCTTCACCCCTTCATTAGTTGTAAGGGGAACCCCTAAATAAAAAACAGAAGTGAAAAGATACCCCTACTAGTGTGTACTCACACTGGCCCGTATATCTACAGACACCAACATCTGAAGCCCTGTATTAACCTCTTCAACGGGCAATATCAAGATACCGCGATAGGTGAACACTCACATTGGCCCGTGTGAGTGCTTGAGAATACCATTGTATTGCAATGGTTTATTGTTTTATTACCCTTCCCTACACCGCAGCTGCTGTATATTTTTATTGATCTAATCTCCTTTTCATTTCCACGAGAGGTAAACCTCCTGGAGGGAGAAATCCATCCAACGAGGAAAGCTGAAGGCACAACGAGGGGAGAAGTCACGACCGTAGAAGAATCCATCCTCCAAAGAAGAAAAGCAATCCAAAGAAACCTTGATGTGATAGAACTTACACAAGGCCGTGTAAGTTATTTATTCTTTTATCTTCCCACCTACATACACATCACTGTATGTGCACCTCCCATAGATGGAGTCCGCTCCATAGATTGTCGCCTCAATAGAGGTGCCTCCTATCACATCGATCACCAGTCTAATAGGACATATTATTAACTGCCCTTTTCCTGAAACTGTGCTCCCCCATCTTTTCTTGTATTTTATGATTATGATTAAGTCAGTTGATTAAAACCAACACAATTATATATTAATGTGACTAGTTCTACACTATAGACCAGATTTACTAAACACTAGTTGGAGAATATATAATCTGTTTTTAATTGACTTCACCACAAACTTCCCCTGAACAAATGAAATATAATATTTGTTGTTATAGGAACTAATAATATATGTAGTTCAGACACAATGTGTTCCTGCCACGAAGAACTTACAATCTACGTATTTGGTGCCTGTGGAAAAGAAGGATGGGAACAAGCCCATGGTCACAATGATTACTAGTACTGGCATTTGAACCCCTTATTACAAAGCTACTTCTTCAGCGTAGATACAGATCTGTCTTTCACCATTCCTCCCTGATATTAGCTGTTACATTATCAGTATAATAATATACATTTTCACAAACATGTAAGATTAATAAAAAATCTGGACACAGATACAGACAGCAATGATATATATATATATATATATATATATATATATATATATATACAGGTATATATATATATATATATATATATATATATACAGGTATATATATATATATATATATATATATATATATATATATATATATATATATATATATACAGGTATATATATATATATATATATATATATAGAGTATAAATCAAATATTTTTAATATGAGGGCTATGAGAGGTATGAATATGTCCAATATTTTTTATGAGGATATAATCATTGAGGACACGCTTGTGGAAGCAGATATCCTTTCTGATTACTTCTTCAAACTTGAAAAACTCCTAATTAAGGAAGTAAAAGATCTTTGGGACATTACCACTCTAGAAAGGTATCTTGCAGTGAAAAGAAAACCAAGGGGACTATGGTTATTTAAAACCCCCACAGTAGACCCCATAGACGAAACCTTTGTTAATAATTGGAACAACCAGTTTCTATGTTCTTTTGAACTTATTAAACTACTAATTCAATTTGGAAAAAGTTCATGGGAAACTGCTGATTTTGAAATTAAAAAAGTTAGAGACTCAACTTGAACCACATTATTCAAGTGAGGAATATAAAAAATTTGAAACCATTTTGCGAAATAAAGTTCAGAATGTAGAGAAAGAGGAAAAACTAACTAAGCAAAAGAAATTTAGGAGAGATAAGGAAGACTACGAAAATAAATGTTATCGCAGTTGGAAGGAAAAGAAACCATCCAACCAGAGGCCCCCTAGAATGGATAACAATTTACATAAAAGGGAACCCACTCATCATCATGAGAATAGGAGAAATGCAAAAATGTTTCATCCTAATAATAACAACGCAAGGTAACAAAGCTATAGAGGTAAACAAAAAACACCAACAAATAATATTCAAAGTCAGAAAGAGACTGGTAGATATGGAAACGGAATTAGAATAGAACAATGTGCAAATAATAAGGATAAAAGAGAGGAGGAACTGGTAGAATTGGAAAATGTATCAAAAATTCCAATTTCAAATAAATTTACACCTTTGGAATGTTCAACTCCTTTTTTAGCAGTAACACACAAAATAAGCCTGTTCAGGGAACCTCTAAAGGAGAAGGACATATCAAAATTTTCACTGGTGAGGAAAAGAGAAAAATCACCAAACGGGGAAATAGAGGAGGATACAAAACCAAAATCAAAGAAGAGTACAAAACAATAGTAAAACCAGAAGGGATCTTTAACTTAAGTAAAAAAGTTCTAACACATGAACAAATACAAATACTTAATAAAGGTCTCTCCTTTTCCCCATCTAATACTATGAATACATTTAATACTTACATAGATGTGGGGAAATTTGTGCGTAATCTGTCACTTAAAAAGTATTTTTTAAAACAGAAAATAGAAACACCATCTAATAAAGTTTCTGTTCCTCCTACCATCACCAGTGAAATATGTCATATTCCTTTCAAAAGGAAATCACAATTTTATCCGAGCGGTGGATGTCTAGATATGGTTGAAAAATTAGTCCAAGATGATCTGGAAAAATTAGCTAAACAAAATACAGTAAGTATATCAAAATAAATCTTAACCATAAACAGTACTCAGCAATAAAAGAGTTAAAAGAAGATACCACTATTGTCATAAAAGCAGCTGACAAGGGTGGGGGATTGGTAGAGTGGATTATATTAAAGAATCCCTGAGACTGTTGGATGACACAAATACATATTCGAAACTCTGTGTTAATCCAACAGAAGACTTCCTGTATGAATTGGAGAATCTCCTGGTTTTGGGACTAAAAAAGAAATTCATAACTAAAGAAGAATTAGATTTAATTTTCATTAAAAAACCCATATTACCCATTTTTTATTATTTACCTAAAATACATAAGGACCCATTAAACCATCCCAGTAGACCTATAATTTCAGGTGTTCATTCCATTACCTCCTACTTGTCTGCATATTTGGATATTTTTTTGCAAAAGTCGGTCAAGAAACTCAAATCACATTTAAAGGACACAACTCACATTTAAATATGTTACAAGATATTTATTATTTGGATAGATCAGTATTGTTTAGTCACGTGTGATGTCACTTCACTATACACTGTTATTGATCATACACATGGGTGTTTAGCAATTAAATATTTTTTGGAAAAGGAGGGTTTATACACTGAAGCACATATTGACTTTTTAGTTTCACTAATTAAATTCACATTAACACATAATTATTTCTGGTTTAATGAGGAGTTATTTTTACAAATTAAGGGCACCGCCATGGGTACTAAATTTGCGCCAAACTACGCGAATCTCCTAATGGGGATGTTGGAGGATCAGTTCATCTGGTCACCCCATGAGTTTGGCACAAATTTAGTTCTATGGACATGTTTTGTGGATGATATATTTTTTATTTGGAAGGGTGATATTAACTCAGTTTTATCATTTTTCAAATACATTAATCACAACACTTTTAATTTACACTTCACTTCAAAATACAGCACTAGTGAGATTGACTTTCTTGATCTACTTATCTATATAGAAAATGGTAACATCTGTACTAAAACTTACTATAAACCAGTAAGTTGCCTCAACTACATAGAGGCAGACAGTAACCATTTGAGTATTTGGCTCAATAATATCCCCCAAGGGGAATTAAGAAGAGTTAAACAGAATTGCACTAATAATAGTGTATATGAACAACAGGCCGAACTCATGCTTAATAAATTTAAATCTAAAAATTATAATAAAGCAATACTTGATCAAGCATACTCTAAAATAAATAATATGGATAGGAAAGATCTATTAAAATACAATAATAAGAAAGCTGAACATGCAGACATCTTGGAGCAAATTGATGTTCCATTTATCACCCAATATAGTCCACTAGCATCACAAATTTAAAAAGTTGTTAAAAAACATTGGCCTTTAGTTTTAAAGGACCCCATCTTACAATCTCATCTCCCATTAAATCCAAAGGTGTTATTCACAAAAGCAGATACCCTTAAAAAACATGTTTCACCTAGCTATCTAAAACCATCATCATTAGTCAAATCTGTAGGCACATTTTTAGAGGCTAAAGGTTTCTTCAAGTGCCTTAAGTGCAAAATGTGTAAATTGGACCCTCATGGTTCTAAACAAACTAGGAGCTTCTCTTCAACTCATACAGTAATAGAATATAATATAAGACACTTTATAAATTGTGATTCATCCAATATTGTATACCTAGTACAGTGCCCCTGTCAAAAACAATATATAGGGCGCATCACTAGAAAGCTAAAACTTCGCTTTGCTGAGCACATTGCAAACATTCAAAAGGGTTTCTTATAACATACATTATCTAGACATTTTGTTGAGAAACATAATTGTGATCCTGTAGGCATTCGTTTTATTGGGATCGATAGGCTATCTGCTAACTGGAGAGGAGGCGATAATATTAATGCCATCTCCAAGCTTGAGACCAAGTGGATCCATACAATGAAAACGTTGGTTCCACTTGGTCTCAATACCGATATAGATCTAGGTGCATTTTTGCAATAATATCAGCCCATGTAAATTCACAGGTTAGAGTAATAACTCATGTATAGCCCTTCGGTCCCGAAGATAAGAATGCCTATAGCCAATCATGTATAATAATAATTTCAAAAAAATCTTTTTCTGTTCTTATTCTTTTTCGTTTGTGTACAGTACAGTATGTTTTATATTTTATGTATTTTAAATAATTTTGTATAATTTTTATATATATGTTTTAGGCAACTAGGAAGTTGAATTACAAATTACAAAGTTCTTTCTGATAATAATAATGCTATACAAGATCTATGGTGGAAATAATATATACCTCTAAAACAGAGATTTTGCATTCTTTATTTTAAAAGATTTTTATATTCTTATGTGTATTAAAAATGTTTATCAAACTGGTTAGAATATGTATAATTTTAAGGGTTAATTGTATTTGTATACTATTCAGCATATGTCTCTGTGCAGCTATAAGGCATTTGGGCGTTGGCTAGCCAATTAACCTATTAGGAGCTAGTACAGCCTTTAAATACACTTGCTAGCCACACAGATGCATGCCCCTGATGAAGTCTTTTTCAAGACTATACGCGTAGGGTGGAGGCTTGAATAGCATTTCCTTAAGGTCTCCCTGGCTCTCTGAGTTCTTAGCTCTATCTGGCAATATTGGTCTAGTATTAGCTGGACAGTGTATGCCGATTCCTCCCTTCAACGGATACAACAACGCGCTGACATACTCGCAATCCTGCGAGGCTGGAGGGATAGCCAGGACAACACTGGAGGTAGCTGCAGACACATCTGAGCCTGTGCGGAGTCTCGGCGATCCAGGTGGACCCAGAACCAACTAGCCGCCATACAGATCAGCAGTGAGGAGAGGATCTTGATATACTACATGCCTGTTTTATCTGCTACTTTATTCATCTTCATTGGTTTCGTCCATATGCTATTAATTCTTCCCTGATACTTTGCAACAGTTTTCAATTATCACTATATGCGCCTGTGTTTTTTCTCTCCTGTCTATATTTCCATTACTATTGTGTATAGTATTAACACATTGGCAGCATTTAATGGTACATTGTCTGATTGTAGTGTTTTAATTGCGCACTTAGTTATTTTATATATATATATATATATATATATATATATATATATATTTATATATATATATATATATAGACAAAAAAAGAGACTGCGCCCTTCAGGTACTATAAGCTAACACTTGATGCTAAATGATTAAGTGACTTCTATAACGTAAGCAGGATAAATTAGCAGAAAGATGTGTGTTATCTTATGATAACTGGATACATACACACTAGTACTTAAAATTACACAAAAATGTATTACATATATGCAATAGAATAGCTAGAAATTATAAGCTATTGACTACCATGCTATAACGATTGAAAGAAAATATATAAAATAATTCTGTTGTGACCAAAAAATACCAATAAATATTAAAAAATGAAAAAAGGGTCCATGGATCAGGATCTGGCTGCTCTCTGTAAGGAACCAACGACCTCCCAGTGATCTGTGAACAACAAGAAAAGAAAGCGCCCGATCCTAGTGCAACATGAAAAAATACACTTTAATGCACTTCAATGAAAAAAGGTAGGTCCAACAAATTTAAACTCACAAACGAATAAAAGGTAAAAGCATGTAATGAGTATACTCATTCGCCACCGCACGATGATGTCGCTCTGTTTGCACGCCACTCTCTCCTTCTGTGAAGTCCCAGCTTCTCTGAGCCGCCGTCCAGCAGAGGTACAGGAACTGTAGAACCTCTCCCGATGTGACCCGGAAGTCCACCACTCTCACAGCAGCATCCGGATGGGAGGTAATGTAATTATGACCCCGCAGAGGTGGATAAGTGCACCAACAGCAGACAGAATGTCCTGACAGTGTCCGTGGGGTATCGGCGGTGTGAGATGAGCATAAACAATCTCTTTTACCTTTTATTCGTTTGTGAGTTTAAATTTGTTGGACCTACCTTTTTTTATTGAAGTGCATTAAAGTGTATTTTTTCATGTTGCACTAGGATCGGGCGCTTTCTTTTCTTGTTTATATATATATATATATATATACAGGTGTGTATATATATTAATATATATATATATATATATATATATATATATATATATATACAGGTGTATATATATTTGAGATGAGACTGTTGCCTTTCTTGCAGTTCTGAATTGGGGTAACTGATATAATAATAATAATAATTGTAATAATAACTTGATTTCATATAGCGCTTCCCTCCCAATGGAACTCAGACTGATTCACAATTACAAGGTATCGCACAGTATGCAGCACTGTACATAGAATTGTATCGGTGCAGCACTGTATATAGAATTGTATAGGTGCAACACTGTACATAGAATTGTATAGGTGTAGTCCATGTAGCTAATTTTGAAGCCTGAGGCACAAGGAAATAAAGTGATTTGCCCAAATTCACAGGGAGCTAACACCGGGATTATAAAATAAGGTTCTCTGCCTCAAAGACAGTGTCACTGATTTTAGATATCTACAGTATATGCAAAACTTCCATTATTTTTTTAAACATGCTGCACTTTAGGGGGTACTGAAAATGTGTTTTTTTTTTTATTGAGAAAGCTGCAAATTCATAAAAAAAAAAAAAAAAGCAAACAGTCGTTATTTTTAATTATCCATTCCCTACAGCTCTCACCAATAAACATAGAGACCACTTTTTATAGAACATAGTTTTATAGTTAACATAGCTTGGTATCCTTATTTTGTGATGGAGATATGTATAATAATACTTAGCTTCCCTATGGATTGCAGAATGGTGTGATTCACATAATTTCCCTTTTCTCTAGTTTATTTACTTTATCTATTGACACCTCTTAGTGTTATTATTTCTCCTATTAGTGTACCCTCCCTGCCGGGCTTTGGAAGTTTACATCAGTGTTTGTATTATTGTCTACTCAGGAAGTATTACCTTATTCAGGGTTCTGGTGCAGCCTGGGCGTTGGTAAGCAAAGATGGGCGCCAGTGCTTGTGATACTGGCTGTATGATAGTACTGCCAACAGTAATGTAGAAGGGGGCAGTACGGTCAGGCTTGGGAGGAAGTATGAGCTCTTTCTTTAACTTGTTACGTTTCAGTCGGCGGATTGCCATCCAGGATGATTTAGCAGAGAGACATTCAGAGACTGTAGTCTGTACAGAAGGTGTAAGGTCAGGGGTTGAAAAGTAAATTTGTGTGTCATCAGCATAGAGGTGATATTTAAACCCAATAGATATGATTAGTTCACCTAGTGAGAGAATGTAAAGAGAAAAGAGAAGAGGTCCCAAGACAGAGCCCCAGGGTACCCCCACAGAGAGATCAATAGAGGAGGAGAAGGTGTTAGCAAATGAAACACTGAAAGTACGATGGAAGAGGTAAGATGAAATCCATGATAGGGCTCTGTTATGATACAAGCAGCTTTCAAAATAACTATTCATCCCACGGGCAGTACAAAAGACACAGGGTCCTCCCTGAAGTTTGGAGGAAAGGCGATTTCGCCAGCAACAAAAAAAGGGCTCTTTACAGTAAATTGCAGTTACAATGTGGAATTCATTGATTGAAGTCATGGAGACTATGATGGCAGATACAATAAATATCTTCATAAAAAGTTTTTTTTTTTTTTTTTTTAGAAAGGAGAGGTATACAGGGATATACCAAATAACTAAACATGGGAAGGATGTTGATGCAGGGAGAACTCTGCCAATATTTGGAGTCAGGGAGCAATTTATTTTCCCCCTCATGAGATAACATTGGATGATATTTCACTGTTTTTTTTTCTTTGATTTCTTCTGGATCACAATACTGTAAATACAAATTTAGGATACAGATCTGTCATCTAAATTTAGCATAGGTTGAACTTGATGGACATACATATCATGGCTGAAAGAAACTTGATCAAAATTGGCAGTGTAATATTACTGTTCCTATTGTAACAGTTTTAAAGACTCTCGTAGCAAATAACATTATTCTTACCCCATAAATCGAGTGTCTAACAGCTTTATGTGTGATATGTATTGTGAAACCTTATTTCAGATGGTTGCACAAGTGCTTTCATTGCTATTACATGCTTATATTTGATTGTGTCTAGTGATGAGTATTGATAATGTCTTTTGACAACGATTGTCAGTGTTGTAAGCCTGGTTGTTGGTGGATCCCGCCTAAGAATATCTTTAATCCTCTAACCTTAGCTAGAGTTGTCAGGTGTCTGGCTGCATTATGTACAGTAAGGTACATAACAGCAATGTCATTTCTCAGGCTGAACTGAAAGTTTCACTCAAGTTCTCAGGGCCAGTTCCATAAAGCTTTGTTATATCAGGGCTCATAACGTGACATTACCTAAAGCGATAACAGACATTGATTTCCCTGAGGTTAATATCTAAATATATCTAACAAGCTAATAATTTGAAAAAAACAAGGATGGTTGTATATCTCATTAGAATACCTGTAGGTCTAACATAACGTTATTGTAGCAAAATATAACATAGTTGCATAGCTACAGGACATAGTAGATGATGTCATAAAAAGACATGTCCACCAAGTTCAACCTATGCTAAATTTAGACAACAGATACTGTATCCTATATTTGAACTTATAGTATATTGATTCAGAGGAAGGTAAATAAATAAATAAATAAAACACCAGTGAAATACCATCTAATGATATCTCATAAGGGGGAAAATAACTTCCTTCCTGATACCAAACATTGGCAATCAGATTACTCCCTGGATCAACATCCTTCCAATATTTACTTATTTCATATATCCCTGTAATTCCTTTCTAAAAAGATGTCCAACCTTTTTCTAAAAAAAGATATCTATTGTATTTGCCATCACAGTCTCCATGGGTAATGAATTCCACATTTTAACTGCCCTTACAGTAAAACAACCCTTTCCTTTGTTGCTGGTGAAATCTCCTTTCCTCCAACTTTAAGGGATGACCCCATGTCGTTTGTACTGCCCTGAGGATGAATAGTTCTTTTGAAAGCTCCTTGTACTGTCCTCGAATATATTTGTATATAGTTATCATATCCCCTCTTAGATGCCTCTTTTCTAATGTAAACAAATCTAATTTAGCTAGCCTCTCAGATTATACATCTTTAGTATTTGGTGGCTCTTCTCTGCACTTTCTTTAGTTCCATAATGTATTTTCTAAGGAGTGGTGCCCAAAATTGTACTCCATATTCAAGGTGTGTCCATCAAGGATTCTCCTAATTTATCCCCATATAATTTGTACATTGGCTCTGTATTCTTGTTTCACAAATGCATAACCTTACATGTACAGTATCAGCATTAAACCTCACCTGCAATTTACATGCCCAAGTTTCCAGTCTATCCAAGTCCTTCTAAAGAAAAATTATATGCTGCTCTGACCCTACTACCATAGACAATTTAATGTCATCAGCAAAGATGGAGACTTTGCTCTCTATGCCAACCTCAAGGTCATTAATAAACAAGTTAAAAGGTAGGGCTCTCAGTTCTGATCCTTAAATGTAAAAGAACTCCAATCACATCTTTAGCCCAACCTGAAAAAGTTCAATGTATTACAACTCTCTGTTGTCTATCCTTCAACCAGTATTCAATCCAGGTGAAAATATTTTTACAGAGTCCAATTTGCTTTATTTTGTACACTAACCTATTGTGTGGAAAGCCTTTGCAAAATCTAAGTACACCACATCAACTGTATTACCTAACTTACCTCCTCAAAGAAACTAATAAGATTAGTTTGGCATGACCCATCCTTCATTATCCATGCTTTCTACTACTAATAATTTTGTTTTCCATTAGGTATTTCTGAATATTCAAAATCAAACATTAGCCAGCATAAAGTAAATAAAACTTCTACTTACCCCTGCCATGATGAAGGGTGTCTTAATCACCATCCTCCATGTCCATGTTGGCCGTTGGCAGCGAGAGTATAATAAAATATACAATCTAATGGCCCCTGACCCCTTAATCACCTTAGCAATTAGTAACCACTATTGTAATTAAGGGGTTAACCCTCCTCCCTCACTACCCACCCGGGAGGCCTAACCACACACCCCGGGGCCACTATACCCACCTTCTACCCATTGATTGGCACAGTGGTACATAATGCCCATATAACATGGGCATGATAAGCCTCTGTAGAAGTCAATGGGCAGCCTAAAAAAAAAAAATCAACAAGCCAAAAGATACACAACAATCAAAGAAATACACAAGCACCTAAAGACCACAAGAATAAAATAAATAAAAGCCTAAACTACACATCAATAAAATTAATCTAACACCAAAACAGCAAAATAATAAAATGTATGTTATCCCAAAACACAAGAATACAATGAAATAAACACCTAACCAACAGAACAAAATTAATCTAACACCAAAATAATAAAAATGATGTTATCCCAAAACACAGGAATACAATTAAATAAACACATAACCAACAGAATAATAAAACAGCTAACCAATAAAACAATTAAATAAATTAAACCCCTAACCAATCCTAAAATGTAATAAAAACAAGCCCTACAAATACATAACAATTTAGTTAAAACAAGAAACATAAATAGAAAAAATAACAATCAATTCAAAACAAGCATTTGCCCAAAAATGCATTGTCTGTCACTGTATTTATCTGTAAAGGCATAGATAAATACATTGGCAGTCAATGGGCAAGCAAAAACATAAAAAGAAAAAAAAAACAATAAAAAACCCTGAAAAAATAAAATTACATACATTCAATATTTTTCTTACCTTTGGAAGTCTTAACCAAATATGTCATCCTCTGCCATCCTCCGCGAAGATCAGCATCAAGTAAAAAAAAAAATCTTATTTCTTCCATCTTCTTCTTGCATAGTTTTCTTCTTTTCTTCCATCTTGTTTACTTGTAATCCAATGTACCCCATGTTAAATCCAAAATGGATATTGACTTGTCGGCATTTACAGCTAAAATGAGACAGAACAGGCCTTATATAGGTCCTGTGACATCACATTTTAGGGTCAGAGGGTCCAGGTCCAATCCTATTGGGCTATCTACCAAGCTGAGTCACAGGCAGCTTGTGGTTGCTGTAGGGACAGGCCCTAGACTAGGAACCTGCCCCAGTAGTGTGTAAAGTCAGGGACATAGTGGTCGCTACAGTTCTGTATCAGAAGTTTGGGCCAAAACCTCCTCGGAGACATTTATATCTCCCCGGGTGGGATTGCCCCGGAGGAGCGTCGCAGAAAGCATTGCGTCTGCGGATCCTTTGCGAAGATTGGTCTGCTGGACCGAGTGCAGGAGCGCTTGGCAGGTAACTCTACACCAAAGTGCACCAACTATAACACTCTCACTCTAGTGGCCGCGCAGTCACCACATACTTGGGGGTTTGGGTGTGCGACATTGGACACGGTGTGGGGAACACGGTGGTGGGTCGCGTCCTGCGAGACGCTTTGGCTAGTTGTGTCTCTATGGGGCGGAGTATGTGAATGTTATGCATGAGTCTGCTATTGCTTTTAGTAAAGATATCTGTTATTTTATGTACTGCGTGTATATCATTATATTGGTGTCGTGCGAGGAACAACTCCCGCTCTGCTGAGAGCCATCGCAGGTGGAGGCGCTGCAACTGGTAAGAAACAATACATATATATATAAATTGCCCCAGGCTCTCCGTGGCAGAGGCTCGGGCCCTGCGAGCCAACAGGTTATACAGCATTAGTAGTCTTCCTGTATTCTAGAGGAAACAGGGCTACATATCTATTTTGACACCTGCTGGCTTCAACCATTTATTGCTTTTAAGAAATCTAGAGGTTGGGTATTATTTTGTTTCAGTTTTGTTTCTGGGGCAGAGATGTGAAAATTGATCTCTGGACTTTCAGCAGCTTTGTGTGGTTTAAATATGAATCAGAAAACACAATGAGGCGAGCGTAAACCAGAAGGAAACAAGAGGAAAACAAAAAACAAAATCAGTAAACCAATAAGCTAGATTGATATAGGTAAATTGGGTGGGTAGAAGGGTAGCAGGATAAATGGAAACACGGCCATGTGTGAGTGTAAACACATCACATAAATGGTAGCTTTAGCCTCTAGCTTGCTTCATGCATCACTGGTCCTGAAGGTGATCTCAGGAGAAATGAAGGAGAAAACAACAATGGGTGTATGTCACTGATAAGTGACAATATGATGGAGAAATAAATAAAAACCACTCACATGGCCATATGTGAGTGTGGACACTCAGAGAAAATCCAAGCCTCGCTTATGGGGCCCAATCCTCCTTGGTTAATCATAGGTGAAATGAGCCATGTATAAAAACCAAAACTTTAATAAAAGAACAAGTAAAATGTCCGATTAAGAAGTCAATAATGTCCCAGAACTCACAGCAGCTCTCCTGTATGCACGATCGGCGTTTTACCCTGACTTCCGCGTCCGGAAGATCTGGTGGTGAACGGCAATCCAGGTTTGCCTACGGTGGCTCGTGATGTCCAAAATCCTCCTCAGAACAACGCGTTTCGCTCGTAAGCTTTGTCAGGTTCTGAAGGAGGGGTCTCTGTATCTTCTTTATATGGTGGCTGTGATTGTGAATGCATGTACTACAGCTGAGATAGCGTGGGGTCCTTGCACAATAGCTGCACCTAAGAAATAGCTGCCCAGGTATGTGCCTGTCCAAAATAGGTATAACTCGGCACATGAATAACTGATAATAATCAGAAAGGGTTTACATAAGGACCACATGCCTAATGCAGAGTTGAACAAGTATACTGATGAGACTTAACAGTTATGAACAATTGCTATGATGCTAAAGTGGTTGTAAAAAACATACCTATCAGGATGGTGAATAGCTTAATACCTACATGCCTGGTATAAAATGATATGAATGACTGCTGGTAGACAGCCGTACCAAATGGTCAATTATTTGGCATCTCATAACTCCACCAAAGTGGTACAGTGGGCTGTTAATAAACAGTTGGTACTGATATAGCAAGGATGAATAATGCAAATTACATAGAAATAAAACGAATACTAATGTATAGGCTAATTCAATAAATATCCAAGTCGGACAGGTGATTTAACAAAAAATATATACAATAAATGATGAAGAAAAATGAAATGAGAAAAAAGATAAAAATAAACATTACACCGATCAGTGGAAAGTAGAAACTGGGGATCAGATGAGAAAATAAATGAGAAACAATGTTAGTAAATGATACATGTGGAGACATAAAAACAACTTATAAAGATTTAAATAAAAGCTCCTAGATCTATATTGATATTAAGACCTTGCGGGGTTAGAGTTTTCATCCTGTGTATCCATTTTGTTTCTTTACGAGCTAATGCTTGCATATGGTCCCCTCCCCGTCAGTTTATAGGGACATGTTCTAGGCCTCTATATATCAGGCCACCAGGATTGCCACGGGAGATCGGGGAGGGGGGATTTGTCCATCTCTACCATTGAAAATAAAATAACCTTTACCACTTCCACTGTGAATTATTATCTGAGTTCTGCATCTGATATTAATCCCCTCTGTTCTCTATCTTCAGTAAAGGTCTATGCAAAGGAATATTTTTTACGTTGTCTTGTGTCGTCATCGGAAGTCATACTCAAACCATGCAGTTGGTTTCAATAGCAAACCAATGTGATATATTATAAGAAGGTTCGGACACTAAGAGGTTAAATCGTATAGCAGAAAATATATTTGGTTTGTGTTAAAAATAAACTTTATTTAACAAAAAAAAAAGACAAATGCGCCACACAATACAATTCGGCCTGACCTAAATGCTCTTTAATCAAGTTTAAAGAAATGCAATCAAGGGATCCAACATGAAAAAAGATTAAAATGAAAATGCAGGCTGTTTTTTTATAACATCTATATTGATTTTCAGAACCTACTGTAGCAGCACAGTACGTAATAGTATTTACTATGCGGATTGTCTCTTAAATGCGTTAGCAAAAGCTAATCTTGAGTGTAAGGGCTTTTTAACAATAGAAAAATAAAATATATATACTGTATACTGTATTGTGACAAACGCTTACTCAGGGGGCTCCCCCATCTGTCTGGATCCACTAGAACAGGGGAGCGCAAACTTTTGCAGCTGCGCCCCCCTGCCTTCCCTCAGCTTGTGCTCGCGCCCCCTCCCTTACCTTGATGCAGGGTCAAATGACGCAGCGGGGTTATGTGGTGTCAAGTGACGTGAACCACAGCGTCATTTGACGCGTGTGACATCACATCACATGACCTCATGGCGTCATTTGACGCCGCGTTGCCAAGGACACGTGTGATGCCGGCAGAGTCAAGGTAAGTATAGCAATGCAGAAGCCTCACACGATTTAATTTAAACACCAGAGACAAGACAATCAGAGCACATGTTTATCCTCCCCCCTCCCTATGGTAGGAGGGTGTGTGTATCAAACCTGCCTATATCCTCCCAGCAGGCCGTCTGAAGGCCCCTCTGTGGGCCGTCAACAGCCCCTCCAAGGCTCCCCATGTGACTTAAGAAGGCCTATCTGCAGCCCTCAAGGTAATATCTCCCCCCTGGCTCCTAGTCTCACTCTTCCACCCATACCTCACCCCCCCCCCCCCAGGTCCACACATTTTCCCCTTTCTCGCCCCTCCCCAGGGCCCATACCTTTTCCCCTCCCCCCGGCCCCTACATTTTCCCCTTCTATCTCCCCCCCCCCATAGGCATATACATCTTCCCCTTCTCTCTCCCCACCCGTCCCTCCCAGGCCCATACAGTTTCCCCTTCTCTCTCCCCCCTCCCAGGCCCATACATGTTCCCCTTCTCTCTCTCCCCCCCTCCCAGGCCCATACATTTCCCCCTTCTCCCCCCCCCCCTCCCCAGGCCCACACTTAAATACGTGTGTGTGCGCGCAGTGTTCTGCCTGCTATATGAAACCTACAGGCTCTGACCCACCTAAACACGTGTGTGTCCTTTTCAGCGCATTGGTGGCGTTGGACGGCCCCTTGTGCACATGGATCGTTGTGTATTGAATCGCAGTGTGTGAGGGTCTGGGTATTTTTTTGTTTTCAGGGTCAGGATGTGTAAGCCTTGGAATTTACAACCGAAAGATAATTAATCACCAGATAAATTGTTTTTATCATTTAATTTATTTTCCAAGTTAATAACAAGTGGCTTGCTGCTCCCCACACAAAGCCCTCCCTGCTCCCCACACAGATCCCCCCCATCTCCCCACACAGATCCCCCCCATCTCCCCACACAGAGCCCTCCCTGCTCCCCACACAGAGCCCTCCTGCTCCCCAGACAGATCCCCCTCCCTGCTTCCCACAGAGAGCCCTCCTGCACCCCACACAGAGCCTTCCTGCTCCCCAGACAGATCCCCCTCCCTTCTTCCCACAGAGAGCCCTCCTGCTCCCCACACAGATCCCCCCCCCCATCTCCCCACACAGAGCCCTCCCTGCTTTCCACACAGAGCTCCTCGGGGGTCTGACACTGGGCAGAGCTGAGCTGCAAAGTGCTTCATCAGAACCCTGACCCTGCATTCTGCCTACCCCAAATACCACACAATGTTTGTGGGACCAAATAAAAGGGCATTAGAAGTGGGAAAAGTGCAATAACATATCTGGAAGAAAAAGAAATTCCGATTGGTCTTTTTTTAGTTCTTATTAGGAATGTATTCATTATTTGGAAAAAAATTGGGGGAGGGACCAGGGGCGGGCCAGTGGCCGAGTAGCTTTTTTGGTCGGGCGAGTAGCTTTTTTGTAATTTGTCAAGCCCTGTATCTCTCTCTCTCTGTGTTTCAGCAAGGTGTTTCTTGCTATACCCCAAGTACAAGTCTTACAATAGTTCTCCATATCCATTGCCAGTCGTGACCAGTAGAATATTCTATGTACCAGCTCTTGGGTCTTGTCTACACCAAGGTGGCCATTATCATCATGAAGACTTTGAAGGACCATGCCTATGAACTCTTGAGGAAGAACCAATGGTAGAAACTGCATTGCCATGATATAGTGAGCCATTTAAAGTGAGCTTTTAAGTGACAAGTTATAGTTAGACTATAGTTTGACTAGAGGTGACTGGGGACTGCATCTTTCCGCAAACTCTTTTACTCACGACAACAAACAGTAAGCTATTCAGATCACATTATGATCCCATGCTTGTTAACCTGCATATTTTAACCCCCCACCCCTTTACAACTTCTTTCACTGCAGCCTCTCCCAAAACTGACTGCACAAAACACTGAAACCCTTAACTGACTCTAGCATTGTAATGCAGCAAAACATTTGACAAGGAACAGGCACACCACTGCTGTTTAGTCTGCACACACTCACTTGATCACAACAGCTCCTTGCAGCACTGCCTACCTCTGGCAAAATGAACCTGCTCTGTATCTTAACATTTTTCTTTCTCCTGGCCTCATGGAGATGTTACTCTCTCTATACACTACAAGCTTCTCCATCCTGGCCCACACCCAACATCACCATACACCCTGGACTACTCAAAAGCCTTGCACTATCTACTGAATGTTGGTGGAGAACTCTAAAAACCAGCACACCAACCACTGCTCACTCTAACGGCAAACACCACAAATTTACAACCTCCAAACAACTACCCAAATTCCTACTCATACTGTTACTCTCCTTAGCAGGTGATATTGAACCTAACCCAGGTCCTCCCATTTCAACTCTGTCCAATGGCCCTGAGAATTCCACCTTTAAATTCCAAAAAGGGCTATCTGTCGCCAATATAAATATCCGGAGCCTGCTGCCCAAACTGGACGAACTAAGGGCATGGTGCCTTATGCATAAACCCAAAGCTATCATTCTTACAGAAACATGGCTATCCCCTAAAACCCCTGATGCAAATATCGCCATTCAGGGATACTCCATTTTTAGGAGAGATAGGTCAAAGAGAGGAGGAGGGGTGTTATTTTATATTGCAGACACATTACAATTTACACTGTTAAATTGACCACCAAGCCCACCCTCTTTTGAAATCCTAGTTGGCAAAATCTGCCTCCCCTTTTCTAAGCCCATCTTGCTTGCTGGCATCTACCGCCCCCCTAAAGCCCCTCTACAATCCCTGACTGATATCACCCAATTTCTTGGCTCCATTTCCTCTCTGAATGAGAAGAGTGAGCTGCTAGTTCTTGGGGATTTCAACTTCAATTGGCTTGACCCTAAAAACCACAAAATCCAGATACAACTCAAGTCACTTAACCTATCGCAACTCATTTCCAAACCCAAACGGATAAACCTGAAATCGCATAACCATTCCTTGCTAGACTGGATTCTCTCCTCAAACCCCAGCAGAATCCAATCCTCTGGCATCCTTCCTGATATTTACAGTGACCATGCAATAGTGTACTGTGTAAGGAAAATTAAACCGCCCCAATCAAGCCCTAAAGTTCTCCTCACTAGAACATTGAAAAACTTTAACCCACAACAGTTTCTGGATGACCTTACCAACTGCCCATGGCACAGAATCGATTTAATTCCCAACCCTGATTCTGCGCTCGACTATTTCCAATCCGAGTTCTTAAAACTCTGCGATACCCATGCTCCACTACGAAAAATAAGGGTACGGGGGGCCCACCTTCCATGGGTTACACCTGACCTTATTGCACTCTACCAGCTCAGGGATACCTTGTGGAAAAGCTACAAAATAACTGGCACTACCAAGGATCTCAATCACTACAGATGCACGCGGAACATGTGCACAAGGCAAACAAGACATGCAAAAGCACAAAAGCACAATATTACTCTGACAATCTCCACCAAAATACAACAAATCCAGCTAACTTCTGGAAGGTTATCAACAATATATTACAGCCTCCTAACCATCAACAACCAAGTAATATCACTAAGGGGGACATTACTCTGACAAACCCCACTGACATTGCAAATGCATTCAATGATTACTTTGTGGGGTGTGCCACTAACTTATTAGCAAAATGCAGCGCAAACCACAAACCTGAATCTCATCCTGGGAGTACCCCTATAGTCCCACCCCCTCCCAACACTGCCCACAATTTTCAATTTGGCCCAGTATCTGAAGAGGAGATTATACAAGTGCTCCTCAAACTAAAACTAAGCAGCCAATGTGGACCTGACTTACTACAATCTAGGTTCCTACGACTTGGTGCCCCAGCCATTGCCAAACCAATTGCGTCCATAGTCAACTCTATCCTGTCTGCAGGCCATATCCCTAAGACCTGGAGAACTGCCAGAGTTGTCCCAATCTTCAAAAGTGGGGACAAAAACACTGTCTCAAACTACAGGCCAATCTCACTTCTCCCAATTCTATCCAAAGTCATGGAAAAATGTGTCCACTCCCAATTAAGCGATTTCTATACCAAGACAAATTTCCCTAGCCAATTCCAATCTGGGTTTCGTCCCAAACACTCCACCGTAACTACCCTGCTAAAAGTTTGCAATGAAATCCAGTGTGGAATGGAACGGGGACAACACACTGGTGCAGTATTCCTAGATTTTGCAAAGGCTTTTGACACAGTTGATCATGCTATCCTGCTTAACAAACTCTAGAGCTCTGGAATAGGGAAGCATGCTTTAAACTGGTTTCAGTCCTACCTATCAGGAAGATCCCAACATGTATCCATCTCAGGCTCTAACTCCAACCCCCTGGATATCACCTGTGGTGTCCCGCAAGGCTCTGTTCTGGGGCCCCTACTCTGCTCAGTGTTCATTAATGATCTTCCCACAGCTTGTAAGGAAGCCTCAATACACATGTATGCAGACGACACAATCCTATATGCACACAGCCATAGCCTCTCCGACCTTCAACACATACTTCAGTCTGACTTTTTGAGACTCGAAAACTGGATTTCCCAAAACAAACTGTTTTTAAACACTGACAAGACTGTAACAATGGTATTTGGGACCAAGACTAAATTTTTAAAGCTTCCAGTGACTGAGCTCCTGATTAGAACCAACACTAACACCACCCTAACCCCTGTCACTAGTTTTAAATACCTGGGCTTATGGTTTGACTCCCACTTAACATTCGGGATGCACATTGATACCCTGACAACCAAGACCTATGCCAAACTAGGGGTACTTTACAGGAACAAATCCTCCCTAAGTCTCCTGGTCAGAAAGCGTATCGCACAGCAGATGCTAATGCCAATTATTGACTATGGAGACATAGTATATGGCTCGGCACCTCAAACCCACCTTAGCAAACTTGACACCCTCTACAATTCAATTTGTCGTTTTGTTCTTCAATGCAACTACAACACACATCACTGCGATATGCTCAAAGAACTAGATTGGTCATCACTAAAGTCTAGGTGCAAAGTTCACCTTTCCAGTCCTGCCTTTAAATTCTTCATGGGCAAGCTAACCAGCTATCTGAACAAGCTCCTCACCCCTACCACATGCAGCACTTATCACCTGAGATCAGACTCCAAAAGACTGTTCATGGTCCCAAGGCTCAACAAAGTATCCGGACGTTCCTCCTTCTCCTACCGTGCACCCCAAAACTGGAACAACCTATCACATCCACCACCAGTTTAAGTTCTTTCAAATCTAAGGCTGTCTCACATTTTAATCTGGTCTGTAACTGTTTCATACGCCCATAATATATATTTTCTTTAACTGTGCACGCAATGTCTTGTATATAATGTATACCCTGTTCATTTATGTAACTGAATTTGTAACCATGTATTATTTGTTTTACTCTGTGCTCAGGACATACTTGAAAACGAGAGGTAACTCTCAATGTATTACTTCCTGGTAAAATATTTTATAAATAAATAAATAAATAGATAACTGTAGAATGGTAGGGAAATCACTTTTTTTGTATAGAACTCCGCCTCTGAACACAAGCTTATTCCAGTCTTGGATAAAGTCTTGTCTCTGGATGTGAACACATGGGTTTGCCCAGCTTTTTGGCCGTAACTACCCCAGAGATAGTGGGGACTCTGAGTTGAGCTTGATGCAGATCTTCCCTTTGTTTGTAGTTGGGTAAGATTTGTCCAATCTAAGTTTGTGATTTGGGCATAGGCCTCAAGGATAGCATTAGGACCAGCTCCAAACAGCTTCATCAACATACAATTGGTTTATCACAATGTTTCCTGGTTGAGTAGCTTCTACTTTACAAATGGCCTTGACACCCATTGCAGGAATGTTAACCCATTTTTGATTAGTCTGTGTTCGGATGGGGAAGCCTGGATAGTGTGTTCTCATGTTTTTGATACTCCTGGTCTCTACTGCAGTTGGAAGGCATACACAGACATCATAGCTAGCCACCTGTGCCCAGTTGCATCTAATAATGCTGACTTCAAGACTTAAGTCAACGGGCTGTTGTCCGTTCAAACTAAGAACCTTGCTCTATAGAAGTAAAATGTGGGGGATTTAGCGATATATTTGTACTGTAGATGTATCCAGTGTTATTGGCATGTTCCTGTGCTCAGATGCTCCCAGTACCTGGACAAGTTAACATGGAATATTTAACCTTTGCAAAGTGGAATCCATCTGGTTAATATATACATTGAATCTATTTTTGTTGGATGGAGCTATCCAACAGATGCATCATGCTTGGCCTGATATGTAATGATATTTTGTATACTGCTTTTATATGTCTCACTGTTTCCCCAGAACAAAGCATTGCTTTTCCACCTTCCTCTCACAATTGCTACCTACAAGTGATCTTATGCAAGTTACAGAAAATAAGAAGGACTCTGTGTGCATTGAAAGGGGGCGGGTTTAACTGCGTGATCCTTGTCATTAGCTACAGGAAGCCTGGTCCAGAACATCTATAATTCTACATTTGAGGATTCTGAGGGTGAATGCAGAGCACCTTATTTATTACTATGCACTGTCAGTGCTATTAAGTAATATACATGCTCTAACAAGGCAATAAAGATTGCAAAGCAAAACTATTATATGTCCGGTTATTATGTTATGTATAAAGATAAACCAAGCACGCTTAGAAATATATATCCTTGGCCCTTCTTTTTACTTATGGCATGTGCTCTTTTATGTGAGCCGTATCTTATATTCCTGTAATATTGATGTGACATTGTTTCTGATGATAAACCAGAAGTGTTTGAGCTGATATTGCCCCAACCTTAAAAAAGCAGAGGCTGTATTTCTGTAATGAATTCGTCTTTGCATTAATATTTTGCATCAATCTGATATTCATTTCATTTGGCAGGATTGTTATGAACGGGTCAGTTGTGGGCTACATTAATTGTCATCTGTTGCCTTTATCATAACTCCATTTTACTACAGCTTGAAAATGACTTCTTTCTGCTATCTGCATTCGATTAATATTGGAGTGGCACAAATATTCCGTACATTTTAAGAACTTGTTATTTATGTTATAGTTAAAAGAAAGACCTCTTTAACATAGCTCTTCGGCAGGATTTGGGCCTTTACAGGTAAATGCTTCCATCAGACAGGAGACGGGAACACTATAGGGATGGAAATACTGCAGGTATTGAAAACCCAAAGAATAACGTTTTTAGGTAAGAGGGATAGAGGAAAAATAACATATTAGGTGTGGATATATGTACATTATATAGGATATTATAATTTATAGATAACTCTTTATATTGAACAGTGTTATTAATGAGGTTGTTTAGAGAGGATCCCTTGTAGTAAGGCAGGGGGGGGTCATATGATGCAACTACTGTATAAAGAAGTTCTACTACTCAAGATGGCTGTCACTTGTAACTTAAAAAGTGTATATTTTTGACTCAAATGCTTTATAATCTTATAAAGACAATTACATTAGTGCAAGAATGAAAATAATGGGCCCCCCAAAAAAGAATCTTACCTGCTATCAATTTCCATATTTCTAAAAAGTATCAAGTTTACTAAACTTAACAAGATAGGCATGTTTGTCCTCCAGTGCAGTGAATTACAGAGAACAGCAATGAAGTTTGTGTTCTCTCTCTCCCCCTATCCCTCTTCCCCACTTCCCCTCTTCCCCTCTCCCTCTCTCCCTCTCTCCCTCCCTCCTACAATTTGGTTCTTCCTCAAGAGTTCAGAGGCATGGTCATACAAAGTCTTCATGATGATAATGGCCACCTTGGTGTAGACAAGAGCTGGTACATACAGTAGAGGATTCTACTGGTCACAACTGGCTCGCCACAATGTTAAATCTCCTCTGATGAGGAGAACTATTGTAAGAATTGTACTAGGTTATAACAAGAAACACCTTGCTGAAACCCCTAGCCCCCATGGGCCACATGCAAAATTCATGGACCTGGTATGTATTGACTTTCTGTTCTGAGAATTGGACAGGTAGGAAATCCAGAACATTCTAGTAATAACCGACCACTTCACCCGGTACACGCAAGCCAACCCAACTAGAGACCAACAAGCCATCACAATAGCCAAAGTGTTGGGGGAAAGGTTCTCTGTAAATTATGGATGGCTCGAATACATTTGAACCAAGCCGGCGATTTCGAAAGTAAACATATAAAAGAAATGCTGCATCTCGTGGGCATAAAGAAAACTTGGATGACCCCGTATCACCCTCAAGGTGACCCCCAACTGAAACGTTTCAACAGAAACCTGTTGGACATGTTGGAAAATCCCAAGTCATCCCAGAAGGAGAAGTGGAGTCAGTATGTAACGACCTTATTGCATTCATATAACTGTACACGCAACGACTCAACATGCTATTCACCTCGCTTTCTCATTTTCAGACGGAATGCACGTCTGCCCATAGAAATTTCCTGTGGGGTAACCCTCGATGGTAGTGGTCCTAAGACCTATCTCAGTTACGTGAAACAGTTAAAACAGCAACTGGAATGGCCCTAGCAGTTGACGACCGAGGCAGCAAGGAAGAATGCTGATCGGAATAAATCCCGGTATGACAAGAGAATTCGTGATCAGGACCTTTGCTACTAGGAGACAGGATTCTGTTGCGCATCATAGGAAAGAAAGAAAAGAACAAGTTAGGAGATCGATAGGCTTCGGCACCTTATGTGATTGTAACAAAGTTCCCCAATATATCGGTATATCAGGTACAGCATGAAAATGGAAGATGGTACGTCAAAGTTCTGCATCGCAACCACATGTTGCCCATCGGACAACTCATACAGTTTCCACCACCCGAAGACAGTGCTCCACTGGCCCAATGACCGTTCACCAGACTTCAAACATGGACTCCTCCTCAACAGGTACTGCCACAGAAATACTTTGACTCTGAGTCAGATGATTTTGTAAGACTGTTCAGACTCTCAAGTCCTTCACCACGTGTGGGACCCCAGGACTCTCCATATGCACAGGAGAGTAGCTGTCAAGAAATTGTGACTATTGTTGATCACTCTGTACTGGGTGAACCTGCAGGCCACCCGCTTGAGAGACCGATCCCTTATGAACCCGCTCTAGAACCACAAGACGAAGAGCTACGTCCCCAGTCAATGAGCAAATATTCCCGAGTTAGAGTGAAAGGGAAAACAAGTCCATTAACCTTCTCCCGTATGACTCTCCTGGTACCTCCCGAGATAAGATTTGGTGGTGCACAATCGGTTGACAGCCTTTAGTGCCTGGGTCAATGTGTTGGTGTGAGGATTGGGCTTCGGCCCCACCCCCGTGACGCGTCCAGTGATGAGACAGGTGTCGCACTTCACGCTGCCAGGTTAGGGGACACCGCACACACGATGCATGATGCACACTGCACTACCAAGCCAGGGGACACCGCACTCAGGCTCTGCCCCGTGACGTCACGGGTAATGCACAAGGCACACATGCTATGCGCAGGCGCCGCACGGCTCTGAGAAGTCTGGCTCTCTCTAATTATTCCTCACCTGCTCTTCTTCCCGCCCCTGCCTATCAGTGGACTGAATATGTCTGAGGGGGTGGTTCTCATTCATTACTCTGCAGCAAGGGAACAAAAAACAACAGCGCAAAACCGCATGGTGAAGTATATCAAAATATATTAATATATTTAAAATGGTGAGTATTCAGCGTACATTGAGTAGAAAGAACGAGCGCATTGAGTGTATATTACACAACAGATTACCACACTGCGGCTGACGGCAGGGATCTCTGGTAGTCCTCGTTAAGGACATTTGTGGCATCAACTCCACGTTCCCTGATGAAGTAGCGTTGACAGCTACGAAACGTGTAGGATAAGTGTTTTTCAACATATGAGCAATATTCCAATTCATTTGGTTTGGTTACTTTTAGCCCACCTTCCATTGCTGCAAGCAATAGAGTGGCGGACATTGCCAGCGGTATAGTGATTCACAGTAGTTGCTTTACTGCCCTTTGCCACTGTGGGGCTAATACCTAGTTCTATTTTGGACTGAATCCCGCATTACGTATGCGGAAGGGACTTTCCTCCACGTTACGATCATGTCATCGAGCGGCGACGTGGCTCTGCAGTCCGAGCTCCCACACGCCAGTATCTCCAGGAAGAATCCCCTGCCGATGAGGTCGAGGCTAGAGGATAGACGGAGTGTTTAACGTGCCATACTCTTGGATGTTACCCCTGATGAAGTCATCATCGATGACGAAACGCGTAGGGTGTGGTCTGATTGTGGCCGTCATTTGCCCATGAACATTGCTGCTATTGGGTGTGAGACGTAAGCTCCTGTGTCTCCCACGATCCTGCTACCGGCACAGAGAATTTCCAGTTGCTGGTTCCCGGAGGGACTCTTTTCGCCGAGCACTCAATAGGAGGGATTCTACTTCCGGCTATACGAAGGAGGGTCACGGGAGGACGCTGCTGCGTCGAGCCGGACCGAGAGGACCGCGTTTCTGGCACATGAGAGCCAATCTCATAAATGCTTTTATTTGCAGTACTCTTGTGAGTGAGAATTTGTTTGATTTTATGTTCCTTTAATATATATTTTATTACATTAATGCACTAGTTGTGCGCCTGTTTTTTTCTTTCTTTTTTCACAGATTTGGTCAGGGATTGGGGATCCCTTTGAAACAGGCTGCAATCACCTGGAAGCAATTGACATTGGAACAGGACTTTGTTTTTTCAAAGGTTTTTAAGGTTTTCATTTACTTTTTTTTAGATTTTTTAATTTTTCCATATTTTTATTTTTTGCAAATTAAATGGTTTTGTATTATTTACTGTATATATACTGTATATATATATATATATATATATATATATTTTAATATAATTCACTTGTTTCCTTTTTGAGATTACAAGTTCTTATCATTGTATAATAGCGACCATCATACTGCCCCACTAGGCATATTCACTTTTAGTCTAATAGTTCTTCATTATCACTAGCTTTAATTCAGGGTATAATAGAGGCGCTACTTCATTGTTTTTGTTATATATATATATATATATAAATAGATAAGAGCAAGGCACTCCATCAGGTAGATGAAAGTGGGTGCAAATCCTATATAAACCAAATAGGTAATACGATACCGTGTGACCGAATATCAGAGGCAGCAATCCACGAGGTATAGCGTACCTACAGAGCCTGAGGAAGCCCAAGAAGGGCGAAACGCGTTGCTAGTATCCCTGAGACTTTTTTCACCACTTCAGCCACCGTCAGAAGCAGGAAGCAGGAGCACAGCATACCACCCAGACGCGGAGAGTTAGCTGCGCACTTGAGTATCCTGCACGAACACTTTCTGATAGACTGGCTGTTTCTATACATATCCAGCTCTTAAGTCATTTTGACCAAGTGCTTTTTAAATGTTTTGTTGGGACTCTGTCCTGTTGGTGTCAATAAATATCACGTTTTTTCACCCTTGTACCCTTGTGTACCATCGTGTGAACCAGGCACTATTTGAGTGATTTAACAAACTCAGTTGAAGGTTTGGATTTGAAGCTCCAGAGAGGGGAGAAGAGATACCAATTTGAGTCCATACTCACACATGGCCGTGTGAGTCTATTGCTAACCTTACGTGGTTACATTTTAATCCACCTCCGCCCCTTCACCCCTTTTTTCCCTATTTGTTTGATGTAAAGAGCAGGTGGGGTGCGTGACAGCCCTGCAGTGAGGCGCCATCAAAGACACCTCCCTCCAGAGATCACTCACGCTTGTCCGTGTGAGTGGATGCAGTATTTCTCTGCTTTTCTGATCTTAAATACAGTTGTCTACCCCAGATAGATTTTATATATTCTGTATTGTCCCTTACGCATTTGTTCTCATTTCATTTTACTCTGAGGACAACATCGCAAACCATTCCTGTGGAGAAGACCAGAGACGCTCTACTTCACAACAGAGGAGAAGAAAAGTATAAGCGGAAAGAACACAGAAGAGAAGACACCTAAAGTAAAGATACCTTGATGTAAAAGCATTTACACAAGGCCGTGTAAGTGTTTACGCTATTGTATTTATTTCACATCACAGCTCTATACCGTGCAGTTTTCCAAACGTCTGTATAGTCCCTCAACCTGTGCTCCCCCATTTTTTGTCTGTTTTCCTGTATCACCAAGGATCCTGGATAGGTCCTCTTTGGGGTTTGAGCAGCGGGAAGAGATTCGGAAGTAGAGGGGACCTTAAAGTACCCTTTAAGGTTGTATTGTTCTATCACTAGAATTGTATCACCCCACAACTCATCTATTTGAGGTAGCGCCCGGGCTTTTCTGTACATCGCAGTAGTAGACACTGTTGGAAAGGGCGATGCTGCACCCACGGCACCAACACAAGGCAGACATACATACACAAAAGCCTGTGGCTAAACTATTGTTAAATAAAGCCACTAAATACAGTAATAAAGGTACCAGGGGCCCCAGCTGCACCATACATAATAAATAATGACAATAAAGGAGCCATGGGAGTGACAATGTGCAAGGGAAGTGAAGCTATGGAAGAATAGTGACAACAAACAAAAAGAAATAAAAAACATGATCAAACACCAAAACAAACAATATTCAATATGCAAGGTATTGCAAACAATTTACAAAAAACAGCCTAGTTTTAACTCTTCGTTCAGTCCACCTGGTGCCAAGGTACGTAGTTCATAAATGAGTCTGGCCTCCTGTTGTAACAAGATCTTACCCCTGTCCCCACCACGCGTAGGAACAGGGACCTGAAGGATAGGCATGCATCTAAGCGTTGACAGAGAATGTCTCTGTTCTTTAAAGTGTCTCGCGACGGGGAGACATTTAAGGTCCATGTCATCACCACCACTCACTAGGGCTTTCCTAATTGTAGTGCGGTGCATGGCCATCCGCTCTTTTAACATCCTCACAGTTTTACCAATATACAGGAGTCCACAAGGGCATCTGATGTAATACACAACGAATTTAGATTCGCAAGTAAGTGCCTGTTGAATTTTGATAGGAATGCCACTGTGGGGGTGATTGTAACTTGGGCCCAATTGCATGAACTGGCAGTTTGTGCAGCCATGACAATGATGTGAGCCTGGTTTCTTGGCCAGCCAGGTTTTAGAGGTGGCATATTTCTCTATGGGATCAGATCCTGTCACCATATCCCCGATACTAGGGCCATGACGAAAACAGAACAACGGTGGTTCCTTGGCGCATTTGCCCATCCTCTCATCATTTTCCAAGATCCGCCAATTCCCCCGGATGCATCGCTTGATGTCATTAGAGGCGGTGCTGAAGGTGCTGACTATGTTGAGTCTGTTGGTCTCCGGCTTTCTGGACACTGGTGTCAGCAATACACTCCTATCAATCTGTCCAACCTTTTGTAAGGCGTATTGGATGTCCTTTTCACAGTAGCCCCTCTCGGAAACGGGCAGCCATCTGTCCCAAGGTCCTTTCGGTCTCCTCTGGATCAGTTGATATCCTCTTCACTCTTAAAAGCTGTGAGTAGGGGAGACCCCTTTTGAGTGGCAAGGGATGGTGACTGGCTGCACACAGTAATGAATTCTTATCAGTGCTCTTCCGGTATAGTTTGGTAGCCAGCCTGCCCCCAGACGTATACACAATTGTGTCTAAGAAAGCAATCTCATTAATACTGTAACTAAGAGTGAAGCGTATTGTAGAAGGAATATTGTTCAAAGAAGCCACAAACGCTACCAGATCCTCTTCGCTGCCATCCCAGATAATGAACACATCATCAATATAGCGTAGATATTTGACAATGTGTTGTTCATAAGACACATCATGAAGTATATGTGTCCGCTCGTACAAGTCCATGAACAGATTCGCGTAGCACGGCGCCATGTTTGAGCCCATGGCCATCCCGGTAAGCTGTAAATAACGATGTTTCTCGAACCTGAAAAAGTTTTTGTGTAGAATGACTTCAATCAATAACATGAGAAATTCCACAGGAGGACCTTGTTGTACACCAAATACTTCAAATTTAGCGCGTACTGCTTCCAAGCCCTCCGCATGGGGTATATTGGTGTACAGACTAGACACATCCAGGGTGGCGAAAATGTAATCTGATGTATCAACGGATATGTCACCAAGCTGCTTGATGAAGTCTGTTGTGTCCTTAATATATGAACCCCTGTTGGCTACCAGTGGCTGCAGATAAAAATCCACAAGTAGTGAGAGAGGATGGCATAATGACCCCCGGGCTGAGATGATGGGTCTGCCCGGAGGTGCCACACAGGACTTATGTACCTTAGGGAGAGTGTACAGCACTGGCATCACTGGATGATCTTGAGTCAGAAATTTACTGGTCTCCTCTGTAATCCAGGTGTTAAAGCCAAGCTGGATAATCCCATCAATTTCCCTTTTATAGGCTGTCGTCGGGTCACCAGGCAGTCGTCTATAGTGATGCGCTACCAAGAGCTGCTGTTCAATTTCTTGTCTGTAATATTGATAGTTGAGTATAACAATCCCCCCACCTTTATCCCCAGCCCTCACAATGATCTCTTTGTTGTCCCGTAGTGTTTTGAGGGCTGATCGTTCATCTCTGGACAGGTTATGGAAACTCGTTTTATGGTTCTTCAGGATGTTGCGAGAGTCCTTGGTTACCAGATTCATAAACGTGGCAATGGTCGGATTAGTGGAGTGAGGATCAAAGGTACTCCTAGGCTTAAATGTATTCATCTCGGTGCCACTGGATATATATATATATTACCCCAACAACCCCTATACCCCCCTAACATACACATATATGCACATCAATGATACTATAGGCTGGCGGGGCCCTCGGGTGTTACCCGCAGGCCAGCAGTACCAATTCTGTGCCCCCCCAAATTAATGTCAAAACATATACATACTTATAAAGAAATAACCCCCCCCCCCTAACACATACAGTATAGTAATGGGCACAATTACTATTATCCACAAATGGATAATAGTAAATGTGCCCATTTTAAATACATAAAGAACAATAAATACATTAAATACATATTGCACTCACCCTTGTCCGGCTGCCACGATGAAGGCCATCCTCATCTTCAACACCGTTCATGCCCCCTCCCATGCTGCAAAACATAGACAAGAATAAAAACAGCCAATGTAATGTCACCTAACCCCTTAATCACCATAGCGGTTATTAACTGCTACAGTCATTAAGGGGTTAACCCACCCTAACCCACCAGTCAGGAGGAGGTGGTCTCCGCAGGTCACCGTGGGCCACAATGGGGTCTCCACGGTAGGCCCGCGGATGTCTTGGGGGGCCCCGGGTCAGACACACAGGTGTCTGAGGGGCCTCGGGTGGTTTCCATGGGGGTCTGGGGACCCACGGGTGGTCCCTACGGGTCCACGGTGCCCCCACAGATGTGGGGCCACCGGTTCTTCCCCCGCAGGTGTCCCCCATGTACCCGGCAGCCTGGTACCGTGAGAAGCCCGAGGATACTGCAGGTGGTCTCCAGAGGTCCCCCGCAGACCAAAAGGAACCAACCCAAAAAATAAACATATCCTATACATTAAATACATAAATCCCCTCCTCCCCAAACACATACACTACAATAATGTGCCAAATAACTATTATCCAGATAGGGATAATAGATTATTTGCCCATTATTAAACACATTAACTAACATAATAAAATAACTGAAGTTCTACTCACCTCATCAATAAGAAGCCCCCTCGCTAGCAAAATCTGTGTCCTCCGTGGCCAACAAAATACATAGCCAATACATTGCAATTACATTCAGATATCAATTAACCCCTTAATCACCTTATCGGATAATAACCGCAAAGGTAATTAAGGGGTTAAGCCACCCTGGCCCGATACCCACCCTTCACCAATTCATTTGTACAGTGGCTTCATCATGCAACTATTTATACACACACACACACACACACACACACACACACATATATATATATATATATGTGTGTGTGTGTGTGTGTGTGTGTGTATAAATAGTTGCATGATGAAGCCACTGTACAAATGAATTGGTGAAGGGTGGGTATCGGGCCAGGGTGGCTTAACCCCTTAATTACCTTTGCGGTTATATATTATATATACACATGATGAACCAATATACAAATAAATGTTTAAGGGTTATCAAAAACATGCTCTACTACAAATACCACTTCCCCATACAGACACAGTGCAAGAAAATCATATTTCCTAAAAAAATCCAATCTCATCTTCCAATCAAAAGCATAAAATGGCAATCAAAACATTGAATTTACATTGTATACATGATGCATTCAAATCTATGCACCATGTACAGTACACTCTGCCAATGAATGTTAACAATAAAATATTCCAAACAAAATACCAATACATCCAAACAAGTATACTATTTAAACCAAGCAAGTCACCATAAATCAATTAGCATTAATTAATCAAATCACTAAACAATTCAAATACCATCCATAACAATTACAATTAACTATTTCAATCGTTAAACAGAACAAGTTACCATCAGACAAAATATAAGTACCCAAAAGAATACAATATAGAAAAGCAAGCCTCATCCTGACCTAAAGTACAGCATACAACACCAAAAATTACATCTATCTATTTCCAAAAAACATTACACACACATTTATGCATAGCAGCATAGCCAAAATCATTTTAAACACAGCAATAAAAACATTTCCTACCAAACCATTTCTTACCCTGTATGTATATATCGATCTAGACATACATACATACAGTGGCAAGAAATGAAATTAAACAAAAAATAAAAAATCACATGTAAAAAAACATAAAAACATGTACAAGTAAAAAAAATACATTTCTTTTGTTGACTTACCATTACTTGACCCACTCACCGACTCCCGTTGAACAGCTTACTCTCGAACCAATCCACGCACAGGAACCCATAAAATAACAAACCATAAAATAATAAACCATAAAATAATAAACAATAACAATCCATGGGTCTTCTATTTGTAAACCATCTTCATCTGTATTCTTCTTTCTTGTATCTTCTTCCGCTCGCTTCCGGGGTCTTCTTCTCTTCTTCAGCCACGCCCTGGTCTTCTTTCTTCTGTAGGAGGTCCTTCCTTCTCGGCGTCTGCCTTCAAAATGAGATGACATAGGCTTTTATAGGCCTATGACGTCACATTTTCGTCATATGGTTCCCACGGCCCTGATTGGGCCGTGAAAACCATGTGATTTGGGAGGGGAAAAAATGTTGATGACGTAATTTAAAGGCAATGACGCCAGCCAATCAGAATGGCTGTGCTTCAATTGCCTTTAAGATGATGTCATGAAAAGAAAGATGGCTGGTAATTTTCTTCTTTTTGTAATCACCTTTAGTAACAGAATATTGATGCAGATTCTTTTAAAACTATCTTACAATGATTCTGATTGATTTTGTCCCTGGATAAGAGATTGAAAGAAATAATAACTCATACACCTAAAAGAGTTTAGAAGAAAGCACCAACTTTAGCTACAAAAATATCACCCAATCTTTTTAACTCAAATAATCCCAATAATAAAAAGAGTAGCCACGGTATCCGTGCTACATTCAAATGATGATGTACAAGTGTTGCTTTTTATTAATATCTCTAATAATTGTATTTGCTCTGTAAATGGGAGAAAATTGTTTGGTTTTGTCAATTGGAAAACCAAATATGTGATTTGCCTTTTGACCTGGAATTGTGGCCTACAAAACGTGGGCAGAACAATCGGACCAGTGAAAGAAAAGGTACTTGAATATCTGTCTCTGATAGATAGGGGTAATGTAAACTATATCCGGTTTCTAATCACGTTATCTGACAACATTTCGGTGACTCGCCATATCTATCTGTGCAAGATATTGCACATAATCTAGGGTGAAGGTGTGGCTCAGTGAGTAAAGACACTGACTGGCACTAATAATTTGAATCAGGGGGACCTGGTGTCGGCTCCTTGTGACCTTGGGCAAGTCACTTTATCTCCGTGTGCCTCAGGCACCAAAAACATAGATTGTAAGCTCTATGGGGCAGGGCCTGTGCTTGCAAAATGTCTCTGTAAAGCGCTGCGTAAAACTAGCAGCGCTATACAAGAACATGCTATTATTATTATTATAACCTCTATAATTACACACATTTATTTAAGCAAGAGTCTACAGATTCCTGCAGCTATCTGTGGAATCAATAATGTTCTCACCCTCTTCACAAGCTCACTGTCTTGCAATATGAAACATGCCCTTTCTCAGGAACCCTCATGGTTAATCTCATTTCCTTTCCCTTCTATTTATTAATATTATCCTTTCTTCCCATTTATTTTTGGTGCATGGTAGTTGATGATAGCATTTTAGACAGAGTCATTCCCGCAGGGAAGTGACAGGGCAGAGGAGATGTGATTGCTTGCATTAGTCGCTCATATCCACGGATGCTTTGTGAAGCCCCAATTATAGCTGAAAATGATAGGTCACCATATACTCCAATGGATGCCTGAAAATGGACAACATTTTTACAGCTATCATCTTGTCCACTTGCTAGACAGGTAAAATAGAACCTCTATCCTTCCATACCAACGTGTAATGTTATCTTTTCAAATTTATATTATTTGCTACAGCAAATAAAAATACCACTTGTGGTACATTTGCATGTCTCAGACAGATCTGCAACCCTGTCTTTCTCAATTATCGCTTAACAAATAGTGCTTCCACTGCAGCCTGAGATTCTGGGCAATCACATGCAAATGAGCACAGTGTGTCACTCTTTACTTCTTATCCATTTTAACATGGATCCCTATAAGCTTATGCCTGCTGTATTACACAGCTTTTCAGCACAGTCTGGGTTAAAAAAGTACATAGCCAGAAAACCTAATCACAGACAGTGGTTTTGACCTTTTGGGTCTAATCAGTGTGAAGATGGTATAACCAGACATTTGCTAAGAAGGCTGAACAAATCTGCTGGTTTTGTACCCTTCCACTTCCTGAAGATAGAAACACAATAGATGATCAATTACTACTTGCTGTTCTTAAGAAATATAATGTTTGGCACATGTCATCCCTATCTGGGAAAGAAAAAACGTGTTCTTAGCCAAGGTTGCTTTCAGTGCTATTATCCCTGAAGAAAACATGTTTTTTTTTTTTTTTTAAACAGAGTTGGCCAATTCATGGCTATATATTCATACACTGCACATGGAATCCAACCCAATAAAATACAAATACTCATTAGAAATAAATAGGCTTAAGTAGGATATTCTGTGTGCTTTACACATAAAAATAATATATTCTTTAAAATCACATGTATTGCTGAAAGGAAACCGAAGGAAAGTATATATAATTGTATTGTGTAGATACACATTACACACTATAGGTTATAGTGCAAAAGTAACTATTATTATTTATCACCTAATAAAATAGTATAGCATAGAGAGATTAAACCCTATGAATAAGACCGGGCCATTACATGATTCTGAAATTAGTTGCAAACATTAATTCCTGGAATAGCCCCACTTAGTAAATATGTGCCTATATCATTGGTGTAAGGAACTGATAAAGGTAGGCTCAACGAAAGGGCACGGATCCCAATGACTGGAGCAGGCGGAAATGGAAGGAGCCCAGACAGGCTGTGCATCACAAGAGTTGATGCAAGGCAGGAGACAGACAATGGAGAAGCCAAGGTCAGGCAGGCTGAGGTTATTAGGCAGGATTACAGTTCAAACAGGCTGGGAGTCAAGGCAGGCAGAAAGCAATAGCGCGGTCAGGCAGATCAGGCAGCAAGCCAGTCAGACGAACAGAAAATGCCCTGATAGCAAGGCTGGAGGCAAAGGACAAAAGCACATTGATCTGGCAACCAGGAAGGGGGCAGTATGTATTGTTACAGAGAAACGTCCTCAGTTTCATATTGCTACTCACAAAACGGCTTAATCAAAATATTGATTTGTAAGCTAAACTACCGGTAGTCTTTTAGTAATAGAACATTTCCTACACACAGTATGCCTGCAAATCCTTGTGAAATCCGTTTCTACATATTCAACTTTGGATTTCTTTGAATCAAATCTAACTTCAGAGATCAATTCATAGTTCTGCAGGAAGGGCTTACACATACTGTCTTAAGCTTCCGAAGCCACTGCTGGCCTCTTACAGCAGCCAAAATAGACCGCAAGATGCTCTTTAGCAGATGCACACAGACAACATTAATTGGTGCTATAGTAAGAGCAGCCAATCTATGGTGTATACGCATCAAGGCACATTTCTCCAATTTAATGCATCGGTGCGTCATTATTTTTTACCTTCTACAGTATTTGTGCCAGAAGCCCTCAGATCTGAAGTGTGATAAGTGTAACATTCTGAGCCCAGATGTGAGAAAAGGTTTCTCACATTTGAAGTAGCTCTGAACACACATAAGGAGCAGTGCATTAAAACACACTTTTCACTGAAACATAGAAACCATGGGGGATATTCATTAAACTGCGGTAGTCGGTCCACTATTGAATTGAAGCCCATAGGTTTATTACAACTGAACCACACTTAGATAACATCTTTAAACTGTTGTCACGCACCATAAACTAGATTAGCAGATGCTGAACTTTTCCCCTTCTAGGCATACCAACAAGCTTTCAATATTTATTTCTGCTACTGTGCTTATTGTGTAATTTTAGGTTAGCCAGCATAACAGATGTTACCTAAAATGTACATAATAAACAGACTCATTTCCTATATTGACATTTGTTCTGGCTAGACGGTTTGTTGTAAAGCAAATGGTCCATTTTAAGAACAATCTCAATTCTCCATTACCATAAAATAAATGCATGCTGATGTATTTACAAGTTGTAAACAGATTAGCACCTTAAATGTAATAACTTTTTGAGTATTTTTACCTCTTGCTTTGAATTCATAATCAGTTTTACCAGAACTATTTTTTGTGGGGGAAATCAGAGGAACTAAAGCTTCAGAACTTTGTTCCCCTTTCTTCTAGAGCAGGGGTCTCCAAACTTCGGCCCGGGGTCTCAGCAGGCCCCCACATGATTTTATTCGGCCCGCAGCAACTTGAAATATATATATTTTTGCTCATTATATATCATTTCCCAGTTTAAGCACAGCATCCTTTGTTTGTAATTGTCACATTTCTCTTTGTTCTGAATCATATCATGTTGATTACCACAAAAAGATCCAAATAAAACTTATTAATTCATTTATAAAATATATAAATATATAAAAATTATAAAAAGATTTTTTTTCTTTGGCCCGCGAAAATGTGTAGAATATACGATGCGTCCCTAGTACTAAAAAGTTTGGAGACCACTGCTCTAGAGCAGTTATTCCCAACTCCAGTCCTCAAGAACGCCCAACAGGTCAGGTTTTAAAGTAATCCCGGCTTCACCACAGGAAGTTCAATCAGTGGCTCAGTCATTTTTATTTAGTCACCTGTGCTGAAGCAGAGATATCCTTAAAACTTGACCTGTTGGGGGTATTTAAGGACTGGAGTTGGGAGCCACCATTCTAGAGGAGACATGATATTGAAGTGATTCGGCCACCGCTTAGTAAAACTGATCCAAAATAGTTACTTAATCTGGAATAGACATCTTGGGGTCAATGTATCAAAGCATAAGGAGTCATTTTGGAGCAAAACAATTGCGCCAAATGTATCTGAGTTACAAATCACATTGATTTTATTTTGCGTTTGATGCATGTGGTGCAGATTTTTTGTCTGATTACATATACCCCCTTCTATTAGTCTAACCTTACCTTAGTCTATATCACTTTAATTAAATATTACCAGACTGCTAAAATTATATACTAACGTATATTTCTAGGTCATCGAGACATACATTAGGGGCTTTTAGTTAACAAGCTGGAGTAACATAAAACTACATGCCCTCCAGGTAGTCTACACCAAAGTTGACCAAGTACTAGTGCAGTCGATGGAAATCTAAGGATTGTGGTTAATGCCATTCTTCATTGAACTATTGGGTACAAACAGGAAGTCTCTCTCCACAAGACTAACTTATGTCAGTCAATCTCTAATAGTCAGAGTTGCACAACATCCAACCCCAAATATTGTATACCATCCCCACAAGGTGTCTGGAGAAAGAACGCTTTTTGATGTTGATGAGATTAATAAATTGTGGTTTTCATTTGGATTTTATACTACATATTCTATTTTTTACATGTAGGGGTCTATATCGCTGCAAACTATGGAAAGATACTGTAGGTACTGTGAAAACAAAACGCAAACACATTTAGCAAAAAAAAATTAAAAATGGTCCCATTGAAATTGTGTTTTTTGCTTTTATAAATCTGGCACAAAACTTTTTTTGACCTACAGTATTTGGATGAAATAATTTTTTGTAAACGGTTAAACCTAGTGGCAACAGAATAAGCCTAAAACCCCTCTTGTTCTGTTATATGCTTGACCAAAAAGAGAATGTATGTTTTCTCTACCCCAAAATACTCCGTTTTGTTGGGAACATTCTACCCTACCTTCTAGAGAGAGATCCAGTGGAGACATTTACCATGAGTCAACAGGTTGTCTGTCTGAATGGCAAAGTTAGAAATTTACCCTTTGGCATAAAAAAAACCCATCAGTACAACTGCAAGAGAAACAGACATTGACAAAGTGAGACACTGCAATACTGTATATTGATGACAAAAAAGGAAGCGCAGAGGTCTGAGTAATGGGTGAGGAATTAACCGTTTCTGTGGGTAGAATGACAGATGTAGCAGGCCTCATTGTTTAGTTTTGGTGGGATATGGTGGTGTGCAGTGAATGTTGTAATATTCTGCACGAACACAGTCGTGGCATCCAATGAAACCTCTGTGATGTTCTACATTGTCATGGGATATGTTGTGTTTTCTGGGGGAATAATGAAACGGAACAGGCCTCTTTTTTTTTTTTTTTTTTTTTTAAGAATGTGACATCTCCAAGGTACACTGGCGACACACTTTATTCGAGCTCGGCTAGTCCCACGAATTCGGGTATACCCGGGTGTATTGAGGTTTGTGACTGTTTTCTGCCCGAGTGCATTGAGGTATTTTCCAGGCAGGGATTGAAGCATTTTATTCCCGCTGGCTGCAATACTGCACAGTATATATATATATATATACTGCATTACAATTCATGAATTTATGCCATCTGGTAGACACGCGAAGCATTGCAGCCTATTAAATCCTAATCATTATCATTTAACAGATCAGCCGCCCGTCAGCCAGGCATGAACCCAGGCTGGGAAGGCAAACGCAACGGGGCTTGTCAGAGGTGAGGAGCGGCGCATTCCAGGTATCTGCCAGGTACATACTGGGTATTTGCTCGAATAAAGTGTGTCGGTGCAGTAGGTACGTCACATCCTTAAAACCACATGTCTCATATCACATGGCATTACAGCCAATGGGATTGGAGACAATCCCATTGGTTCCTGTAGCACGTGATATGTCACATTAGTTAAAAAGGATGTGACATCACTTTAAGGGATGATGATTAAATTGTTTGGAATTTGGATGGCTTGTTTTTAGTACATTTTATCAGCTCCGGAGACTCCCAGAATCAATCCGATGCAGGAAAAATGCATTTATTTGTCTGTCCTCTCTCGCCGCCTTCTCAGCAGCTTCTCACCAGCTTCACGCCAACTTTTCCTGAAGTGAGGATTTTGGGAGAAACTCGCCATTCTAGAGCCGTGATTAGCCTCGATTAACTAATCGAGGCTACTAGAATTGCACCATGTGTTTTGGACGGCTGAAAAAATTGGCGATTCATGACTTTATCGCCCACTTATCGAGGCATACAGAATAGCAGTAGACATTGTGGCCAAAAAGGCCTCGATAAGTGTCTTATCGAGGCTTATATAATAGGCCCCATAGTGTGCATTTACACACGTTCAATAGTCTGCATGTTGTAAAATGTATGAAAAATACAAAATAAATAACTAAAAAAACAAAAGAGGAGATGGGGGAAAAAAAAAACCTTGACACTGTTTTAAAGGAAAGTGTCCGAATTTGTTATTCAGTAACACAGGAAGGGACTATGATGATCTCACAGCATACAGTGTTTGCAGCTGTAGAATATATTCCTGCAACTTTATGAATAAATTATAATAGTAATGGTGAAAACACGAAATATGAAGAGTACAAATAATAAACGTTTACAAACAAAATACTCGCCCCTCAAGGGGTAATCATCAAGGGAAAAAATAAATAAGGTGTTAAAGGATTCCTTGGAGCACTCTTTCAAAATGATGCTCCATTAATAACTCTATAACACAAAATGAAAATTGCCCTATATACAGTAGAAGGGCTATACCACATACATGAGATACAGTAACACAATTATATCAAAATTATATTGAATCCAAAACATAACATAAAGCAAACCAAAAGATAACATTGAGTATGCTCGAACTTTCCTGGTTTCTGAAGAAACTGATAAATTAATGTGTTAGAGTACTTATTTTATGCACAGTCCGAGAAATTAAGCAATTTAGCTCAAAAATTGCAGTGTAAGTGTTGCTGATGCTTTAGAATTGCAAGGATATTTTTGTAATCGGATAGTAACACTCAGACTGTTCTTGCCATGAAGGACCTATAAAGCCTGCAATGTTACCGAGACACTGACGTCAAAATACGGCAAGATGTCAACATCAATTTGATAATTTGGGTGTTTTGCAACTTAGAGAAACCAAGGACTATTTAAATATGCCTAAAAGCATGCATTTAATGACCCAAGTCTAACAAAAATAATCAAACACAAAAAATGTTTAATGAACAGGGACGGGCTCTGCCCTTTAATCATGCCATGTGATCGATAATAAATGCAGCAACAGACAGCATCACTAAAATAAATGGAAATTGTCTCTCAGTTATGGAGCAGCATAGTGTTAGAGTTGCTAATATGTTTTTAGAGACAAACATATTGATAGCAGAGTGAAATATTAAAGTCACTATTAAACATTCTTAAGAAAAACCCATGAAAATAAAGTACTCAGATCTTTTTCATTATTATTTCTTGAGCAAGAAATCATTTACCCCTCCTAAACCGACAACCTTGTAATACAAGCAGGTATCTCTGTAATTCTACAGCTACAATTATTATTGTAAACAACAATTGCACTGCAGTATATACCAAAAAAAACAAGATTTTCTTTAAAATCAGCATCAAGTAAATGAACTTTTTGTTGAATTATTTTGTTGAATAAAGGAGCAGAAATGTTTTTTTTTTTTTAAATAGTTGGGGAACAGGGGGTCACCAGAGCTGAGCTCCATTAATTCCAGCTTCAGGGACCCCCTGAAAGGCGAAAGTACCTCTTTCAGCTCTGGATGCACTGTGCCGGCACTACCTTTCGTGTTATTGTCTCTCATGAACCAGGCGTCTCCAGAGTGGAAAATAAAAAAGGGTTTGTGTGGCGAGCCCGCGCATTTTAAGTGAAACTTATTTGTGTTTTGTCACTGAAATTGTAATTATAGTCGCAAAAGTCTTTCGTTCATTCAAAACATCAAAATCAACATACAATTTCAGTGAGGAAACACAAAAAAAGTTTACTTAGAACGCGCGTGCTCAGCACACACCACTTTTTTGTTTTTTTATATGTAAAACTCATGCCATATTCCGTATTCTTAATAAAGCGTACATAGTGCATCCTCTTAATGATAACATCATTCTGCTTATACATATTTCCACTTATACATGTACAAACAAATGAAAGAACATATAATCAGCTGTGAGTTTCTTTAAATTTGAAGAGTGTGAGTGTAACCAGTTTCATGTGTTGACTGTGGTGGTGGCCTCTGCGCATGCGCTGGATGTGGAAGCTGTCTCTGCACATGCATTAGGGGCGCGTACATGGCCATATGTGTGCATGTGCATGGTGATGCCGCTTCTGTGCATTAGCATGGGACGGACCGAGTGCCTCTGTGCTGATAATGTAGGGTGGCTCTGCGCTAGCGAACGTTTTTGCGCATGCGCATATTGGGGGCGGCCGCCTCTGCGTGTGCGATCCTGGTGCCGGCTGGTTCTGCACATGCGCTGGCGGAGCTGGACGCCTCTGCGCATGCGCTGGATGTGGCGGTTGCCTCAGCATGCGCTGCCTTGTGGCGACGCCCGCTCCCACGCATGCACACTTCGACAGCCTCTTCTGCCAATAATTACATCACTGCCGTCTCCATGAAGGACATCTGTGCCAGCAAAGAAGTTTCACTTAAAAAAAAAACTGGTGCTGGGGCCGGGATTGGACTACTTTAAAAATATTGAACAAACACAGGTGTCAGCGTGTTGATCACGACAAATGCATAGTTATATGTAATATATCCACTGTATGAATATTGCAATAGTACGTTTTTGTAGTGGCCTCTATGCTGAGCAATGTGCTGAATAGCAGCAGAATAGGAGTTAGGTTGCCTAACTGGCCATTATACACCATGATAGCTATGGTGTATTCATGTATTCCAATGCAAAGCAGCACCAGGTTCACAAGGGAATCCAACATTCTTCATTGGTATATCAAATGTATGCGCCTTGTGCATAGAGGAATTAATAATATGGCCCCCCATAATGTACACAGAATAGATGTATGTTACCTCCAGGTTCTGGTAGCCCAGTGCCAATGCTTGACTGACCTTATAGTCCTTCTAGGCGAGAATCAGGTGACAGAGATCACTTGGATAGTTTGAGACATTCATTTTACAGATAGCTCCAGCCAGCCTCCAGGGCTTTAAAATTCTAGGGCATGAAAGCGTTATCCTCTTATTTCACTCGGGAAAAAAAGAACCTAATGAACAGATGAACAAAGTATGTCCTGACCTAAATGCCAACTTCCAAAAAGCTATATTTCTAGTATACCATTTCATATGCTCTAATTATTTAGAGAAAGGAATACTAAGTGCAAAATGCAAAGGTTATTATGGTAAATGTTAATGCCTCCTCTGGGAAAGCAGACTGGGAGCCAAGTGTTACAGTAGTTAACCATTTGACTCCATACTACCAGACAGTACTGGTTTTCTATCTCTTGGATTTATTTTACCAAGGTGATATAAGTAGGGTGACCACCCGTCCCCCTTTTGCCGGTACAGTCCCGGTTTTTCGGGAGCTGTACCGATTTTCTGTGTGTACGGAAATGTCCCGGATTTTCCTCAATGTGTCCCCATTTTTTTATTTTTGTCGCCGGCGGGTGCGCGAGTAATTAGCTGCGGTTCGCTGTGCGCTGTGCGCGAGTCCTGCGGCGGCGCGGAGGAGGAGACTGCAGCAGCCCGGCTGGTAAGTATTTTTTTTTTTTTAATGCCTCCCCCCCCCCCCCCGGCAGTTTCCTACCTTGTTGGCCAATCCCCAGCGTCCCGGCATTAAGCCCCGCCCCCATGTGGACCGGCATGTGGAATGAATGGGACCGCCTGGGGGCGGGGTTTCCGCTTCTGCGGCAGAGCACACGTGCTGTGTGTCTCTGCCCGTGGCTCCTGGCTCTTCTGCGCGGTGTCTCCCCCCCTCTGCCCGCCGGGGGATAGGAGGTGGTTTTTTATCCTTTGCCTCCTGTCCTGGCGCTCCCTTCCCCCCCCTGTCCCCTTGGTTCGGGAGATGGGCGCGGGGGCTGGCAAGTGGTGGCTGCGCGGTGTTCCCCCATTCTGCCCCGGGAACCCGTGGCTGCCGCCGGGGAGGGGGGAGGGGGGGCGGCAGTTTACCTTTGTGTCCCGGCGCTCCTATCCCCCCCCCCCCCTAGGTGCGGGAGATGGCGCGGGGGTGGTGCAGGGGGGAGGCGGAGAGCCACCTGCTCGTGGCTGCCTCTGTCTGTACTCAGTCTGTGTGTGTGTGTGTGTGTGTACCAGTGTCTGTGTCTGTGTGTGTGTACCAGTGTCTGTACCAGTGTACGTGTGTGTGTGTACCAGTGTGTGTGTGTACCAGTGTGTGTGTGTACCAGTGTGTGTGTGTGTGTGTGTGTAGCGTGTGTGTGTGTAGCAGTGTGTGTGTGTGTGTGTGTGTGTGTGTGTGTGTAGCAGTGTGTGTGTGTGTGTAGCAGTGTGTGTGTGTGTGTGTGTGTGTGTGTGTAGCAGTGTGTGTGTGTGTGTGTGTGTGTGTGTGTGTGTGTACCAGTGTACGTGTGTACCAGTGTGTGTGTGTACCAGTGTGTGTGTGTACCAGTGTGTGTGTGTGTGTACCAGTGTGTGTGTGTGTGTGTGTACCAGTGTGTGTGTGTGTACCAGTGTGTGTGTGTGTGTGTGTACCAGTGTGTGTGTGTGTGTACCAGTGTACCAGTGTTGTGTGTGTGTGTGTGTGTGTGTGGTACCAGTGTGTGTGTGTGTGTGTGTGTGTGTGTACCAGTGTGTGTGTGTGTGTACCAGTGTGTGTGTACCAGTGTGTGTGTACCAGTGTGTGTGTACCAGTGTGTGTGTACCAGTGTGTGTGTGTGTGTACCAGTGTGTGTGTGTGTACCAGTGTGTGTGTGTGTACCAGTGTGTGTGTGTGTGTACCAGTGTGTGTGTGTGTGTACCAGTGTGTGTGTGTGTGTACCAGTGGTGTGTGTACCAGTGTGTGTGTGTACCAGTGTGTGTGTGTACCAGTGTGTGTGTGTGTGTACCAGTGTGTGTGTGTGTGTGTGGTAACAGTGTGTGTGTGTGTGTACCAGTGTGTGTGTGTGTGTACCAGTGTGTGTGTGTGTACCAGTGTGTGTGTGTACCAGTGTGTGTGTGTACCAGTGTGTGTGTGTACCAGTGTGTGTGTGTGTACCAGTGTGTGTGTGTGTACCAGTGTGTGTGTGTACCAGTGTGTGTGTGTGTACCAGTGTGTGTGTGTGTACCAGTGTGTGTGTGTGTGTACCAGTGTGTGTGTGTGTGTGTACCAGTGTGTGTGTGTGTGTGTACCAGTGTGTGTGTACCAGTGTGTGTGTGTGTGTGTGTGTGTGTGTACTGTGTGTGCCAGTGTGTGTGTGTGGTGTGTGTGTGTGTGTGTACCCGTGTCTGTCTCTCCCTCAACCCTCTCCCTCTCTGTCCCTCTCCCTCTCTGTCCCTCTCTCTGTCTCTCTGTCTCTCTCACCTCTGTCTCTCTCACCCTCTGTCACCTTCTCTCTCTCTCTCTGTCACCCTCTCTCTCTCTGTCACCCTCTCTATCTCTGTGTCACCCTCTCTATCTCTGTGTCATCCTCTCTCTCTCTCTGTGTCATCCTCTCTCTGTGTCATCCTCTCTCTCTCTCTGTGTCACCCTCTCTCTCTCTCTGTGTCACCCTCTCTCTCTCTGTGTCACCCTCTCTCTCTCTCTGTGTCACCCTCTCCTCTCTCTCTGTGTCACCCTCTCTCTCTCTCTCTCTGTCACGCTCTCTCTCTCTCTGTCACCCTCTCTCTCTCTGTCACCCTCTCTCCCTCTCTCTCTCTCCCTCTCTCTCCCTCTCTCTCTCTCTCCT